>NW_016164936.1:2793-7105 GCF_001687245.7 Rhagoletis zephyria | reverse complement strand
GAAGATGAAGATGAAGATGAAGATGAAGATGAAGATGAAGATGAAGATGAAGATGAAGATGAAGATGAAGATGAAGATGAAGATGAAGATGAAGATGTAGAAGGAGATTAATGATAACGATGAAGATAAAGATAAGTAGACAGTTATGATCGACTTGTAATTCTCGTAGGTGATTTCAACGTCAACTTTTCGCTGGCCAAATCTGATGAACTGACAAAATTTTTAAAGAAAAATTTTCATTGGAAATGGTTAATGGTAGAAATGACCCAACAACCAAAGGAGCATCTGCTATTGATGCGGTTTTTTCCAGAAATATTAATAATATTGAAATTAAACTTTTCATATCTTACTTTAGTTACCACATTCTACTAGTTAATATTGTAGATATGGATGTTTTCTTAGCCATAAATAATAATTAAACTTTGCAGTTGTTTATAAAAAATAAACAATTAAAGGTCGTTAAAAAAATTTAAGTAAATATGTTTTTTGTAGATTAGAAAATATGTACATGTGTATGTATATCGCACATTTCTTTCTTTCTGGCATTTCCTCTATTAAGTCTCACTTCTTCCGCGCGTAGGGACTACACGATCTGAGTTTTTTACAACGATTTTATCAACTTGCAATGTTGTGTATCCAGACACCATTTGCAGTTATAAAACCTTTGCTTTGCAAAGTTCCTATAAAAAAAGTCTAGTGCATAGGGCGACATCTACCTCTCAACCGACGATTTTGGAATTTTAGCAAAAGTCATTATAAACAATGTACGAGATTGAAAATGAAAAGCGTAGGGCGCATGGAATATACCAGAATTGATATGAACGGTAATATATGTATGTATGTGGATATATGAATAACGACCGCTTAAAATCGATCTCAAATTTGTACTTTCTCTGTAGAAATTTTAGATCTATGTTATGTAGTTTGACTATTGTCAATTAAATCTAATGCTTTGTATTGTATACGCCCCACGCTTTTCATTTTCAATCTCATAAATTGTTTATAATGACTTTTGCTAAAATTTCAAAATCATAAGTTATCAAAACAAATTCTATAGGACTGAGAATTATTATTTTCGACTTTTTAGTCCATTTATAAAAGCGTTGTATATTAAAAAGTTTTTTTTTTATATTATTTATTTCTTTTGTTTTCTTCAGAGGCATGATCCGTCAAAGTTGGCATTTTTTCGTGGTTCTGACTAATAATGTACTACTTCAAATCGTAATATCTCTGGTTCCGCGCATCGTAGTGATCTCATCTTAACATCGTTTTAAAGCTAAAGAAACGGGCTTAACATTTCTATATATAAGATGGTCAAGATTGTCCTAAAGCTAACTTATCTATTACCAGTTGAACACTTTGAAGTTGATTTACATAGTGAAGACCAGTAAGTTAGGGATTTAAAATTACGCCATCGTAATCCTTGTTTAATTTTCTATAAAAAACATGTTTAAAAATTGGGCGTTTTTCAAGAACTATTTTTAAAATATTTATTTTATTTTTGTTTTCGAAAACTTATGACGAGATATATTTAGCAAGGTGTTAAACATCGTGAACTGTTGATGCTTTTATGAGAAATAACGAGATTTTTCGTATTATGTCGTTGTTCATTACATACTTTCAGTAAGGCAATTAGTAATTTTTTTATACGACATTTTTCGTTTTGTGCCGTGTTCAGTAGTACCAGTGGAGTTATTTTTGTTTAGCTACTTAGGAGTTCTTACTTATTTCGTATTTTTTCAGTCGAACCCTTACTAAATCTTTAGAAAAAAGTCATAATTTCAAAGCTTACAAATTTTCCCTACGGAGTGACTGCAATAATAATATTGCTAAATTACGAAACACAAAATCTTTAATTGGCTCCACCGAAAAATATGAAATTTTTAGTTGTGTCGATATTGCAGAGGACCACCGATATGTACATATACCTAGAATGAAATGAATATTATCAATATAAAACTATGAACTCTCCATAGACTTTTCCACTAGCCTAAAACTTTACAGAAAAAATTTTAAAACAAAATTTAAAATAAAGGACTTTTATTATATTTTCCTACGCATAAAAGTCTTAAGGTGACTTTTTTCAACGATAATTAAATTTTCCGTCATGTATGCACTTTTATTATAGGACAGAAAAATAAGAGTACAAGTATAACTGTTACGAAAAGCAGAAAAATATCTGTCACAAAAAGACTTTTATACTGTACTCTCAGACTGTTGTACTCGTCCTTAGTTCGGTCCAGGTTAGAGTACGCGGTATTCGTTTGCAGACCGTTTCATGCAGTTCATGTTAAGAGATTAGAGTCCGGTCAGAGAGCTCGCTTTGCTTTGCGCTTGATGAATTTTGTAGATCATATTCCGCCCTATTGCTCTCGTTGTTTACTAATAAATCTCATGTCATTAGAGTCTAGGCGTGTTATATAGTCGATTTTGTCTTTGATATCTGTGCGGGATCAATAGATTGTCCGTACCTGCTCATGAAAATTAACTTTAATGTTCCCTCACGCATTCTCCGCTGTAATGAATTGTTTTTTTGTGGGTATTGCTAAAAGTGCAATTTAAAGCATATTCGTCCTCGTTAGACTTTCTCATACTCTAAGTCTACTTTTAAGAATCTACTAGAAGGCTCTTGACATAAGGTCTTTGTACGTATCTACCACATAGTCTGTAAACATCATATTTGTTGTTGATTAAATAAATAAATAAAGAAAAGTGAAATAAAGCAAATTGTGCGTTATTGCCGTTTGTGTTATTTCACCCGAGCAAACACATGGATTTCGCAAATGAGCATGTGTCCAAGACCCCAGAGTTTGGGAACAAAGTTATTTTCTCCGGTGAAAGCAAGTTTTGCATTTTCGGCAAAAAGGAAAAAAGCTAGCATGGAGAAAGAAGGGCACAGCATACCAACTGTAAAACATGGTGGGAACTGAATAATGGTTTGGGGTTTAATGGCAGCTAACGATGTTGGGAAACTTATACTTGTCGAACAGTTTTGGTTCCAGCAAGACAACGACCCAAAACATACTGCGCAAAATGTTAAGCTACGGTTGTTGTACAATGTAAAGAATCAGGTTCGAACACCTCGCCAACCTCCGGACCTCAACCTCATTGAACATTTGTAGGACTTCTCGAGCGCCAGATCCGCAAACATACCATAACTTCAAAAATCATGCTAAAGGATATAATATCGGAGGAATGGAACAAAATTACAGGAGAAGATACAAAAAAAACTAGTCGAGTCGATGCCAAAAGGTCTTAAGAGCGGTGCTGTTGTTGTTGTTGTTGTTGTAGCGGCTACAACAACCCCGCCCAGATCGGCTGATATCTCAGTCGTTGTCGTCGAGTTCCACTAACGGCAGCCCCAAGAAGCGTGCAGCCTCTATGGGGTCGGTTCATAGGGACGACGCCGTTAGGATTGTGGGGTTTTCCGGGCATGCGAAGAGATGTTTCGAGTCGTGAGGGGCCTCTCCGCATGCCGGCAATTCGTTCGGAACATCCGCATTTAACCTACTCAGGTAGGAATTTAGCCTGCTGCAGTAGCCAGAGCGAAGTTGGGCTATTGTTGTCCTGGTTCCCGAGGCAGATGGAGCTCCGTCGCGTCAATGTCCGATGTTTGTGTGCCTAGAACGGCATTCACAGGTCTTGAGTCTACATAACTCGAGACTGCGTCCCTGTGAATGCCGTGCAGGGCCTGTCTGTGAGCTGACGGGTCCAGAGGTTGCTTAATGAACCTCTGGACTTCGTCCGTCAGTTCATATAGATGCCTCCTGACGTGCCTCGGCGAGGGCTCCTCTGCAAGCAGCTGTCTATTCGGGTGGCCACATCTGTGGCTCCCAGCAAGAAACTGTTTGCAGAGCATCGTGTTGTGCTCCCTAATTGGGAGCATTTTCGCCTCATCGTGGAGGTGGTGTTCTGGTGACATCAGGAGGTATCCGGTCGCGGTCCTAAGTGCTGTATTTTGTACCGTCTGTAGCTTCGTCCACTACGTCCTACTAGTCCCTGGCGACCACACTGGTGCTGCGTAGTTTAAAACCGGCCGGCCTATTGCCTTGTATGTCGCCAGCAACGTTTCTTTGTCTTTACCCCAAGTACTGCCGGCTAGCGACTTGAGGACCTTGTTACGGCTCTGTACTTTATTGACAATGTGCAGAGAAGGAGAGCAGGCTGTCGAATGTTACTCCGAGAATTTTAGAGTTATTCACCGTCGGAATTGGTGTGTCATCGACGTGAATTCCTAGCGGTAGCCTGACCTCCTTCGTCCAGGTTATGAAAAGGGTCGCAGAGGATTTCGTAGGGGAGAGGGCTAGATACT
>NW_016164936.1:0-1604 GCF_001687245.7 Rhagoletis zephyria | reverse complement strand
ACTGCGATGGAAAGATCAGGTGGAGAAGGACTTGGCTTCACTTGGCGTTTCCAATTGGCGTCAGTTGGCACAGAGGAGAAACGACTGGCGTGCTTTGCTGAACTCGGCCAAAATCGCTTAGGCGGTTACAGCGCCAAAAAAAGAAAAGAAAAAGAAAAGAAACATTTTTTTTGAGCAGGATTGGTCTCGGCAATTTGAAAATGTGGATGTAGCTGTCTGTTACGATATTTTTAAATCTATAATAGTCGACACTTGCGTAAGTCACATCCCGGTGTTAAGTGCTAAACCTTCGAGGAGGCCGTGGTTCTCTAGGGAACTCAAGCGACTAAGGAACTTGAAGAATAAGTTTTATAAAAAGCAAAGGCATTCTAATGAGGTTAATTCTCTAACAGACGTACATTCAACAAACTCAACAAATCTTCGTATCGAAATTATATTCGTAATATAGAATGCAATATTAAGAGTAATCCCAAATCCTTTTGGAGTTATGTACTTAAAAGCTAAGAAAAACTGCACAAATATTACTGCGTCGGTTCATCTTAAAGGGGTTTCAGCTAATTCCATCTCTGATGCTGCTAATCTGTTTGGAAATTTTTTTTCTTCAAATTTTATTTCAGACAATACTGATTATGACCTTTTCCCTCAAGATCTCCTGTTAAATTTAGATAGTTCCATCAACTTCGAGAAATTAGATTTGACTGTCGAGGATGTCATTGATGGCACCAATCAGCTTAAGCCATCCGCTTGTAACGTAGCTCCCCTACGCTACACTAACAGACATATGTACATACTCATGGCTCTTCCTACAGGAAAGGCCGAGAGGTTGAAGGGGCTTGTAAAAGGGGGAATACCTCTCGCACAGACCCCAAACCCATCATTTTTGNAGACATATGTACATACTCATGGCTCTTCCTACAGGAAAGGCCGAGAGGTTGAAGGGGCTTGTAAAAGGGGGAATACCTCTCGCACAGACCCCAAACCCATCATTTTTGCAAACGGTCTCAATGGACAGGAGACAAACTCTCCTGCCCACTTAGAATACCGCGTGGCGAGCAGGCACTGTGCCGAGGCGGGTAAACACGCCCCACAATGCCAAGCAGCCACGATTTAATACATTAGAGGGGTAATGGTCTGCCTTGCCGCCCTGGGCCATACTAACCAGCTTCCGTAGCTTTTGCAGGTGACCGTTCGGACCGCCAACACTACCTGCCGCCCCTGGGCAAAAGTCACGACCGAGAACCGCACCCAGGGCCGCTGTCACCGCCATTACTTACCAGGGCAGAGTACCATCTTCGCGTTCACCGGGCCGCCGAAATCACTGCCGCCCCTAGGCCGAAGCCGATACCAAGCGCCGCCACCTTCCAGTACCGCTGGCCTTACCATCGTCATCCAGAGCCGTTGCCACCGCCACTACCTATTATGGCCGAGCTATCACCTTCGTCATCATCGGGGGCCGCCAACGCCATTTGCCGCCCCTAGGCCAAACCACTACCGAGGACCGCTACTTGCTGGCTGTAAGAAACGCTACCATCATCGCCATCCAGGGGCGCTGTCACCGCCGTTACTAATCAGGGCCGAAGTTATCATCTTCGTCAAACAGCCGG
>NW_016164935.1:25641-29465 GCF_001687245.7 Rhagoletis zephyria | reverse complement strand
CCCTTTAATTTACACCTCACTTTTGAAAATCGAGCGAACGGTGCAGATCGTATATCCTGAACAAGAAATCCCTTCGCGTATTATATATATAGAATGCTATCGTTCCCAGCCTTTTGTAACTCCTTTTTATATACATAAAGTTTACACTCTATACTTTATACTCTAGAAACAATGTAAGTAAAATGGACTTTACTTATATATGGTTTTATAGAAAGTTAAGCGCTTTATGTTGTCGTCTACACTTATTGGCTGAACCAAAATACTTATATACACTTGAATAAGTAAATATACTATGTATGTATTAGGGTGCTTTTTTTGCGACCATCGTTTTTTTCACTCCTACTTCGAAATTTTGTGGAAAACACCAAAAAAAATACCTGAAAATGCGAATCCTTAATATTAACATTAAGTACTCGTCCAAGGCGTGCAACAATTTCCCATATAAAATGTACGGAAAAATTGCAAATATTAAGCTGGTAGGTCATTAAATTTCCTACATAAAAGTTCTAGAACACCAAATCGCTGATATCGAGATTTCTTGAGATATTGGGATTTGAAGTTGATCACCAATTATCACAATTTAACTCAATAATCAATGAAAATTGCACACTATCTCAATTTCGAAGCCCGATATCTTAAGAAATATCTATATTGTTAATTTTGTGTCGTAGAATTTTTTGGTGGAAAATTGAATGATCTAAAAGTTTGCGATTTGCAATTTTTCTGTACCTCTTGTTATTTACGAGATAGGGGCATAAAACGGGAATTTCATGAAAATATTCGGAGTTTGAGTTATGCGGCAATGGAGTGTCCATGTAGAACGTTCATTTCTAACGCTAACGCAAACGTCAATTAATTAATTAATTAAAGAAAATCCATCATTGCCCATGATTATCCCATAAAATTCCTCTGAGTTATATAATTTTGAAGAACAACAATCAAAATTTACGTGTATTTTCTATGAGAAACCTTTGCACGCCTTGGGCGAGTGCTCAATGTTAATATTAAGAGTTAAAATTTTGAGGGAGTTTTTTTTGGGTGTTTTCCACAAAATTTGGAGATAGGATTGAACAAAAAAAAAACAATATTCGGAAAGAAGCAACCTTGTATGTATACATACATAAATATACTATGTATGTATGTACTACGATGTATGTACGTATACGAAATTTTGAGTTGTGTCGTTATTGCAGAGGACTATCGATATGTAGATACTTAAGAACACTATTAAAATATCTTAAAATTAAATTACAGGTTCGTTCACTACGGTCAATTATGTTCCACATGAGACCAAATGTGGCGACAATGAATCTTAGTGGCTTAATTTTTTCATTGCTGAGAACAGTAAGCTTATTGCAATATGAAAAATAATTTTGATAAAGTCGAAAGCCCCCCCAAAAAAATAAGAATTTATCGAAGCCCGAAATCCCTGTTTTATTAAAAAAGCTTCTGAATTGAATACCCTAGTATGTATCTGAGCTTATTGGTTTATTTTTCATAAAGGCACGCATGCCATCAGCTGGTAAGCTTTAATACATACAGACATATACATATCAACGGATACCGATACATCCTAAAAAAGCACGTATATCTAACTAAAAGTTTCTTAAAACTCTTTCGTTTGATAGATTTTAATACTTCAGTGCGCAATAGTTAACCAAATTCGACTTTTAAAAATAAGTATTATTTCCAAACTAAAACCCCTTAAACCGCAATCGTCCGACACCCATACATTGATGAATATTTCACTTACATACTTTTTTTTTTTTAATTGATTTTTGTTTTAACAGGTTGCAACCCCCTTACATGTAGTAAAAAATAAAACCTTTTCAAAACCATTTCCATAGATACCCATATTGTACTAATTCATTTAACTTTTTCAATAATTGGCATTCAATTTATTAAAAATGGTAACTTTTAGTAAATTCTTATTGCAAGTTCACAGCGTTTGCTCTTTAATTTGAAGATCGAACGAACGGTGCGTATCTGATGACCTGGACAAAAAATCCCTTCGCGTATTATATACAGTTAATTAATAATAGTTGAATTAAAAAGTGTAATATTTGGATGAAAATTTCCAGTACTTTCTTTAATTTTGCAAAAGGTTTAGAGCTCGGAGTTTTGGAGTCTTGGTTGTAGAATTAACAATATTTTTATAAAAAATTTGCGAAAAAAAATAATTAAAAAAAAAATCGCTTTAACTAAAATTTATTGACTGTATGTACATACATACATATGTATATACATAACGCTCCGCTCAAACAAGTTGAAAACCATTTCCATCAGTAAACTATTAGCCTTATCATCAGTTTTCGCTTCCGTATATTCGCGACGTGCGGATGAAAAAAATTCGGGTGAATATTTCGCCCAAACTCTGCAAACTACACAATTGGTTCAAAGTTTCTTATGTTTCATAATTTATCTTTTTTTCTGCATTACAGAATATGCGCCCTGGCAAACACAAAGTAAATCCAAATTGTTTGATGAATTTTTAAATGACCTCTTCAACCAAAAGTGCAGAGCAAATAGAGAAACATGCAGACGAAACAAAATTGGAACGCATATACATAAATACTTGAGTCCATGTAAATTTTAAATAACAGCTTGTGAACAGGTGGATGAAAATGTTCGTATTCGTATTTGCACAGACCCCAATACACACTCACACTCTTAGTTCCAGACTTGCCAGAGTTTATTAAAATTGCAACCGAATCAGTGTAAATTTAAAGTTTGCTTCCAATGGAAATGTTGGTTGTCCATTCACTGCAATTACTATCCTGGCTTCCGTTTGTATGTACATACATATGTGTATTTGGCTTCACCGATTGTTGATTCTACATGCACACGCTCATACCATATTTCACCTACCCATGCATAAATGCAAACCCTTACTCGCATATTGTCAGGCCGAATGCAGAGTACTACTGCTGCTGCTGCCATCGATGGCGACCATGTGATGAGGATGAAGTAAACTTTTGCTGGACTAGTAATATATTTTATTACTGTTGTTACTGCTGATGTACATATATACATACGGTTAGCTGCCCTACAGAAAAAAAATTTTACTTTTTGCGGGACTTCTATAAAATACGCAACTTGTAGTTGGCCACAAAAAGCTAACTTGAAACTAATTGAAAAGTAATGCAGGAGTAATGTGACGTTATCGGGAGGTTGTTTTCTCTAAACAAGTTTCTATTTAAATATCCTTATAAAAATTTTACTTTGAATACACTTTCTTTCTGCACTTCACAAACACTTTTTCGAATTGCGGACAAATGAAAGGAAGATCGAAATCTTATATTATCTTACATAGAATTTATGTCTTATGGAGTTCGAATATGGCGCCACCTACAGCAGAATATATAAACAAAATCTGCAATATAATAAAATAGAGTAAATAAATAAAAAAGTAAAAAATGCAAAAAATATTTTGTTTTATTATTGATATTTTATGTACGAAAATAATTAGTTACAAGTTAGTTGAAATAAAATGCAAAGGTAACCACCCTTAACTAATTAGCTTTCCTCAAAGGAAACATACAAATAATAGTGATTTTTAGTTCCTTCCTAATCTACTTCAAGTTAACTTATAGTTAGACATATTTCCCGCAGGGTGTTGCCATTGCTGCTTATGTATGTATGTATGTATATCGGCTGCCTGTGCTTATTTCTTACTTTTTATTGTTGCAATGCAATGTCTATAATGTTCCGCAGGTGTTTTTTTTCAGCTGCACAGTATGATGTTACAATTGGCAACGTTTACTAATGGCTGACTCGTCGAAGGTAGCAAAAGTTTGTTGGTAACACTTGTTGTTGTTGTTGTT
>NW_016164935.1:2359-20245 GCF_001687245.7 Rhagoletis zephyria | reverse complement strand
TTTTTAACATGACGCTGTCATAGGAGATGTCAATTGCTTTTTACTGCTTATCTGAGTTAATTTTTTTTTTGTGTGCTTTTTATGTGCTTTGCAAATATTGCCCGTTAAACATTGAAAAATCGCTAAAAATGTTGCCCAGTAAACACTAAAAAACCGCTTGACGCCACGCTAGCTAGCCCACTTCTTAAGCTTTAGTCGAGCGCGGGCGCGTAAAAAAAATAATTGTTAAAATCGGTTTAGTATTTTGAGAAATAAGTCGTTACAAATAATTTCCATATAATCAATTTTTTATAATAGTATAGATATAGATAGATAACCCAGTTATTTAAGTAGATACTTTTGTTTGTATGAATTGCAAGCTTTTTCGATCAATAGATTTTTGGTTGGACTACTTAAATAATAAAATTGGCTATTTTCTGATGAATGTACACCAAAACTGCATATAAGAAATTTTATTAAAAAAATAGAATCCCCAATTCTTGAAGCATTCTTTATCTTTTATGAATGTAGGTGTAAGTTAATATATTTTCGAAGGTATTTAGAACGCAGGTAAAGTAGCGACTTTCTACTGGAAATTAAATTTATCGCTTTATAACTCGAGTCCACATATCGCGCAATTTCTTCAAAGGTGTACTAATTCAGTATTCATCTTATCTTATCAATTTAATTGAATAAAAGTTTTCAAGGCCGCACAGTGCGGCAAAAAAGGTTGCTGTGGACAAATTATGGAAAAAATGGGAGTTACTGAAAAAAGGAGCGTTGCACCTACACAAGCATACAGGGAGACACACAGTCAAAAATTCAGAAAATTTTTGATTTGGCTTCTGTTGCTCTAATAAAGATCTCCCCCCATATTAATTTTTCTTAAATACATATCTAAAATGTACAGACATGGACCTGTTACAATTATATTATATGTATATATAGATAGAGAACACTAAACAACCCAAAAAGTATCAACCAACAATGGATTTCGGAAAATATTTATATTTAAAACGGCGTTTTTAAAATATGCTTTTAGAAGGGGGTCAAAACATAGGATACCATGTGATCCTTACCAAATACGATTGGCCCTGTTTAAATCATCGTGCACTCTAAATTTTTATACCAGAGCGCACTTGTGCACAAGGGTATTATAACTTTGTTCACATAACGGTTGTTTGTAACAGGCAAAACGAATCGAGATATATATAGACAAATGTATACATAAATGATCAGAATGAAAAGAGAAATCGATTAAGCGGTGACTGTCTGTCCGTCCGTCCGTCCGTCTATGCACACGATAACTCGAGTAAAAATTGAGATATCTTAACGAAACTTGGTACGTGGACTTCTTTTGGGCGTGGGACGGATGGTATTGAAAATGGGCGAAATCGGACAATAACCACGCCTACCTCTGATATAACGGTAATTTTTAGAAATACGAAAACTGCGATATTTTAGTAACTACTGAAGATAATTCACTCAAAACTGATATTTAAAATGATTTTTAGACGAGAAATAAGAATATTAAAAATTTTTGGAAAATGGGCCACGCCCACTTATGGTTACATGTGTATATCTTGGTAACCGCTGCACCAATTTCTTCCAAACTTGGCACAGTTGTTAGTCTTACTACAGTATACAAAATGGCCAAAAAGTTTTAAAATCGGACAATAACCACGCCTACTTCCCATATAACAGTAATTTGGAGAAATACAAAATCTTAGATAAATCAATAACTATGAAAGCTAATTTACTCAAAATTGATGCTTGCAACAATTATTTACCAGGAAATACGTATATGATAAAGTTTTGGAAAATGGGCGTGGCACCGCCCACTTATGATCACATATATGTATCTCGGTAACCGTTCTACCAATTTGTACCAAACTTGGTATGTTATTAAGAACGCTAATTTACTTAAAATTTATACACCCCGGCTTATCATGTAGCGGTAGCTTTCGGAAAGGTGGAAAACATATATTTAATAATTGCGCCGGGTATTTAATGTTCGGCTCCGCCCGAACTTAGACTTTCTTACTTGTTTTTGTATATATTTGTGCCTATAAGGATAAGTAACTAGTTTCCTTTCCTAATGTAAGCAAATTTACACACTGTGTAATAAAATTAAGCACTGGCTGTTTACATTCACATACCAAATCTGTCGCGTAGAGCAAAATTACATATAAAATGTCTAAAATTAAGTGATTATGAGCACCTTATGATTATTATTAGTAAAAAATGTATTTTTACTTCCAAAATTTTGGCAATTTTGATCATTTCATGTGTAAATTCTAAACATCTTGAACATCTTGTGCGTATATTCATACAGATGCTAGTTGAAAAATAAACACTTTTCAGTAGTAGTTTTACATGCACTTTTTATAGTGCAATAAAAATATATTGTATACAATTCTACCAAAAGCTCAGAATTTGTGTTCAAAGGGTCAATAAAAACTATATTTTAGGCGACTAGTGTAAACAAAAAATGTTTTTCCTAAAATTTCACTCACTATCAGTCACCTTACAAAAGGAAGGAACAAGAAAAAACAATCAATTTTGAAACCAGATACTCTTTTTACGGAAGCTGTAGGATCTGGGCTCGATCCCTGGTCCCAGTGACCAATAAATTTTAAAAGGGTTTTTCTAACTGCGGCAGCCCCTCGGCGACAATGTCGCACTTATGGGTGTATTTCTGCAATGAAAAAGCTCCTCATGGGCATAACGCCCAGTACCCTACGCCAGTGTAGTCACGATGGTCCTACTTTTTTATTATTCAAAGCTTCCAAGCATTTTACAGTTCTCCTAATATCGGGCGCATGGTGTTGGTGTCAAAATGTATAAATCCATTGAACTGGCGGAATTCCAAACTAGAGAGGCTGCGAAAGCGGGCTTAAGTTCAACAAGGCCAAGAAAAAAACCCCGTTGGGATGATTATAAAAAATCATTTCATAGCATATATATAACAAATAACTAAGAATTCCATGCAGCCTATTTTCGAGCTCATTCAGCAGAACAACTGAGAGGAAGAAAAGTGACAAAAGGCAAAGTGACAAGGTGATCCTTGTTTGGCTCGTCTGCACTTGTGTCAAAAAATCAGCTTCTTTGTGGCATCCGGGAAAATCAATGCAGAAGAGATAAATAACTTCCATTCCTATGCTTACCTGAAGTAATCGCTCTGTTGTGGCTTGACCTCGCTTCATATTACGACGGTACATCCTACTTAGACTCCGTCTTAGAGAAATAAAGTAAATTTGATTCACAAAGAATCTCCAAAACTATTCCAAACTAAGGCCGACTGAGAGAAACTAACTGAAAATCTTACAAATGGTTCAGTGCTTATACAATACAAGTTTATACGTGTATTTGTAAACAAAAAGGACTACTAAGGGCCGTTTGCACCATGTCTAGTTAATTTTAACTCCCAGTTAAACATCTTTATCGACGTTATCGACACCCATCATATAACATGTGATCGATAAAGCAGTTAACGTGCTTAACTGAAGGATGGACCTCCAGTTAGCGTTAACTAGACATGGTGCAAACGGCCCTAAATATTACGTTTGTGGGAGCGCTTATTTGTCACCACTCATTTGTGAATGGTATTCAAATAATAAACGTTGACACGCCAACGCAATAAGGAAAATTAAACGCTTCCAGCCAATTAGCAAAACTTGCTATGAATGAAGTTCACTATAAATAATAAACATGCAAATATGCGTGTATGTACACAAATATGTAGGTAAAATTAAGCTGTTTATATACATAAATTAAAAAGTAGAGAAACATTGGATTAAGCCAATATAAATGAATTAACAATATTTTGCTAACACATATACAGTGGCGTTCACGTAAATAGCACACTTTCATTTTCTACAAAGTTTTGAGTGAAAATTATTTTTCGCTAATTGTATTTAAAAATATAGTAGATTCTGTACCATAAACCATATACCTACTTAAGGCAAATTTTATAACTTTGTGCACAATTCACGAAAACTAAACAAATGTCAAAATGTTGCTTTAAAATTTTCAACTTTTTATTCGGTATCTTTAGAAACCTAATGCAATAGCACGTTCTAAAATTCTAAAAATCCATTTGATTTCTTAGAATTTTTTTGTCGACGGTGCATCTTCTTCCATATAACGCATGGAAACCGCTATTTTTATATGCGTAACACCCTAAAAAATTCTCATAAATCAACAGGAGTTTTCACAATTGAATAAGCTACAAAACTGCATACCCAGTATTTTTTATTTAATATAAATTATTGTTGTTGTTGTAGGCTAGTCGATCGATTATAATCGATAATAATTATTATTGGAAAAAAATAATGTACATACATACATGAATACAAAAATTTTTTAACTTAAATATTAAAAAAAAAAAAAACAAATGAAAACAAAGTGACAATCAAAGTTTTTGATTTTCCTTATGGCACTTACACTGGCGATCAAAACCGAGTGCATGTTCGAGATTTTATTACTTACAGTAACATAACTGTTTTAATAATAAACGGATTGCTTTGAAATTTTCAGCTATTGGTCCTCATTATCTAAGGAATAAAGCCTAATATACAAAAAAAAAAAATAGACTTAAAAAAGAAACAAACAGTTCACAGCAAAAACACAAGACAACTCTGTTCACTCAGTTTTAGGAGGTTAATATCAGGAGGATTATGCACGACACCAAATGCCAGCAACCAAAACCCCCCAAGCCATTAAGCTGCCACTGAAATTTTGTAAAAGTCTTGATTGAAGCTTTTGCACTGAAAATTGGTCAAACGGTCCGATGGACAGAAACCTAATTGCTGCCAGACTCTGGAATCCAGTAGGATATAAAGGAACATTCAACATCTTCAAAAACACCATGTCAAGGAAAAAATCTAACAAGGTGGTAGCAGCTTGTTTTTTGGGAGTTAGTTAATATAAAGGGAATAATGAGCAAGTAAGTCTATCTCCACATTAACCGCACAAATTTTCCGAACTTTATTGACAAAAGCGCATATCCTGAGGATGAAGTTGTTTGCCAGCAGGACGAAGATCCAAAGGATTCTGAAAATATTCGGTACCGTCGGTTGCTTAAGCAAAATTTTCACGTAATGCAGTGGCCAGCACAAATCCCAGACCTCAACGCGAGCTGTGAATAGCATGGAAGAGCTTTGGAAGCGAGTAAAATTATAATGGGGTAATATTCCAAGCGAATCATAGAAAACTTAGTAGAGAGCCTTTCCAGACGTATGAAAATCGGTATTAAAAACAAAGGAGTCTCCACAATCCTTTGGTTGTCAACCTCCTAAAATCTCACAACAGAAAAGTTCAAAACTGTGTGAATAGAGTTGCCTTGAGTTTTTGCCGTGAATCGCTTGTTTATTTTTTAAGTTTAGTTTTTCTGTATACTAGGCTTTATTCTTGGTGTTTAAGTCATGGTCTAGTTGTTGGTAAAATCGTGGGATGTATGTGACCCTATGATATCCCTTCGTATCGTTGGTTGTGGTCGTATTCGGTACTCTGTTGAATTCGTTGTTTATTTCTTGCGTTTTTTGTTTTATTAGACCTTGTTTTAAGTGGTGCGTGTAGTTGTTGCTTGCAAGAAATTTGTTTATTTTCATTATGTTCGTGTCTTTAAATTGTTGGTGACTTAGTGTGCTATTTTCGTGAGCGCCACTAAAAAATAAAATTTTTTGTCTTTCATTTGACACTCGTAGGTTTTATTATTCTGCATTGCAATTTCAAGTTAATCATTTGTGGTATAAAATCGGTCATAAGTCAGTTTTATCAACTTTTATAAAAGTGCCTTTAAACATGTTATTTCTCAAGCTAAATACATTCATATATAATACGGTGTTTTCACCGTATCGGTTTTGGTTTTTGCTTGAAAATTACTTGTTGATATTTTATTTTGAATCAATTGAATGAAGCATATTGACATATGTTTTTTCTAATCTTGTTTACTTGTCGCGCAATTTTTTTTCGTTTTTTTTACTTTGGATCCTTGGTTACAAAAATTCGGTTATAAAACTGTGCTCCTTTTTCCGATATTTAAAGGTTAACATCTTTAGTAAATATCCAAAATTCGCTATCATTTGCAAATTTAGAAATATGAATGCCGTTCATGTTTTTTTCTGAAAAAGCATTTATGAGGTCCTATGGTAACTGGTGCATAAAAATTTCATCAAGATGATCCTAAGAAAAGTATAATCAGTCTCCTTTATCTTATAAACCACTGATTATGGTAAAGATCCCTGTTCTCATTATTGTGCAGAAAAACATATAAAATAATTGGACCTATTTTACTATGAAAATACTCCTCGGTGCGTTAGGGAGAAAAGCTAGATATGCAAATTTACTATACTTGGACCCCAGTTTTGCGAGTATATTGATTTCTGGGTAAATACTAGGATATCAGTAAAACGAGTGTCACAGAAAGGTTTATAATAGCATATTTTATAATCTGATAAATATATGTAAATGCTTTGAAGGATATCTTTAAATTTTGATTTTTGTACTTAAAATTTTGTTGCTTTTAACCAAAGATGCAATACTTGCGAACTTTGATTTGCATTGTATTACTTACGTTTTTAACAAACCTCGGCTCCAAACACTCTCCTACGTTATTAATGCGCAATATCATGGAAATTATACATATGTACGTGTAGTATGCACGTATGTGGTTCCATAGTATGGTAAGAATTTAATGAAAATATTAATAAAAGAAACATTAATTTTATATGTTTGAGCATATATGTATATAGTACATGGCCTGCACAGATACTCGCCAATAGCAGTTTTCATTCTCGCAAATTTGATTCAATAACCACAGTCGAAGCATTTAGGCGCTTTGAAAATTTGCTTTTAAGCTAATTCACCTCTAGTTAACACCCACGCATATACGCATATAAGCATGTATGTATATGTATATATGCATGTACATATGTACATATATTTTTATATGCCCACACAATTTTGTGTGAAAAACGTTTTGTTATATCCTTGTTTTTCCGCTAAATCATCATCAATCATGCTCACTGATTCATTGATAAGCTTCTTTCTCAGCTGATGCGTTCAGTTGATGTTTCGCTGTGATGAAATGTTGATTCTGTCGTTATTTTATTCGTGCGCTCATGCTGCCGGCAATTTTTTATTTTTATTTTTTGATGTTGTTGTTGTTGTCTATACACACATATTATAACTGATTTTGATGTGCCGTCAAAAGCGTTTATTATTAGCTTGTGGTTGAGTTTTTAGCGGGCACACACCAATTCTCACACGCAATAAGTTGTATGTGTATGTACATATGTATGTGTGTTACATTTTTTATGTATTTAAACAATGTTTTGTACAAAGACAAAGCTAATCGCTCAAATGCCACGTAAATGGAGTATTGATAAATCAATCAAAGTACACACACATACATATATAGAGATGAACATCATTGTAAATATTTGAGGTTATCGAAGATCTATGTATAATTTGCCTACAGCCGCCTACGATTCGCCAACACTTAGTGCGGCATAACCAAACTTCCGAATGCTCATCACTGCTAGCTAACTTTGTTATTGCTTGAACATACAAATTTTTCGTCAAGCTAGCAGGGATGAACTCAAGCGAGCAGGGAAGCGGCACATCGAAAGCGGCTTAAGTTAATTAATGCCTTTGATACACATGTGATATATGTATATACATTTTATGATAGCAGCATTGTGGTACTTCCTTTCCCAGTTGGCAAAATAAGTGGAATTTATGAGTAAATTATTTGAGTAAGTGTATTTCCGAGAAAATATTCAATTTGAAAGCTGTACTCGAAAATCTTTTATTAGCGCTTCCATTTGAAAATATAAAAGAAGGATGGATGTGTACATTTACTACGCCATGTCCAGGCATTTGCCTCACATTGTAATTTAGTTATATCCGTATGAGCGAGATTGAGAAGGTCAATTAAAAGTACAAATCTTACAAAATAAGAAAAAAAAGGAACAGTCCAGCGCCTTCGTCTTGGTCTGCAGGCTGTATCGGAGATACAGCCGCTATATTTAAACGTAGAATACGTGGCATGGTTAAGAGCATATCCAAGTCAAAAACGAAATCACAGACTAAGAAAAAAAGGGTTTTTCCAAAATTTTACAAATTTACATACTTCTAAGTGAAAAGAACTCAATGAGAATATAAGCGAAAGCCCTATTTTTATTTTTATTTTATACCATTGTTTTTTTCTACAGCTTACTGAGATTTAAAGATTTGAAATTTTGAACAGAAAAGATATTTATTGAAAAAAATTAATATAAAATTGTTTGAGCGCTTGAAAGAAATTTAATTCAAACTGAACATTTGAAAACACATTTACATGTTGTGGTTGTAGCTAAGGGCGCAGAGATACTTGTTACTATTTGTTAACTTTCGGGAAGACTCGGGTTCGAATGCTGTTAAACGCAAAATATAAATTTTGATTTTTCTTAATTACGAAAAAGTATCAATAAAGTACAGAACGAAATCATATTCAGACGAAAAAATCAAAAAAAAAAAATCGACAACTAAACCTAAAAAAATATCGATAACAAAATCGATATAAAATATCGATAAACCAATCGATAAAAATATCAATAAAAAAATCTATGAAAATATCGATAACAAACTCGATAAATAATCGATAACAAAATCGATAACAAAACCGATAACAAAATCGATAAAAATATCGATATCAAAAGCGATAATAATATCGATAAAAATATCGATAACAAAACCCATAAAAATATCGATAACAAAAGCGATAACAATATCAATAGAAAAATCGATAAAAATATTGGTAACAAAACCAATAAAAATATCGATAAAAATATCGACAACAAAATCGATAAAAATATCGGTAACAAAGTCGATTATAATATCGATAGCAAAAACGATAAAAATATCGATAACAAAACCGATAAAAATATCGATATCAAAATCGATAAAAATATCGATAACAAAATCGATAAATAATCTATAATAAAATCGATAACAAAATCGATTAAAGTGTCGATAACAAAATCGATAAAAATATCGATCATTATATCGATAAGTGAAAATATCGATAGCAAAATAAATAACAAAATCGATCATTATATCGATAAGTTCTGAAAATATCGATAACAAAATCTATAAAAATATCGATAACAAAATCGTTAGCAAAATCGATAACAAAATCGATAAAAATATCGATAACAAAACCAATAAAAATATCGATAACAAAATCGATAAAAATATCGATAACAAAATCGATAATAAAATCGATAACAAAATCGATAATAAAGAGATAACAAAATCGATAAAAATATCGATCATTATATCGATAAGTTCCAAAAATATCGATAGCAAAATCAATAACAATATCGATAAAAATTTCGATAACAAAATCGATAAAAAAACCAACAAAATATCGATTATATCGATAAGTCCCGAGAATCCCTAAAATCCCGAAATAGTTCCGAGATTGAGTCTCTGTGCCTTTATCTATATCCTTTTCTCTACAACTACCTTTATTTTAATCTTTCTTCCTCTATCTTCATCTATACTTTTATCGGTATCCTCATCCGCATCTTTTTCTTTATATTTATCTTTGTTTTTATTTTTATGTTTATCATATTCTTCATATACATATTCCCCTTCACCTTTGCACTTATACATATAAGTAAAGTGTTTAAATTTACCTTGGTCTTCATGTTTGCCTTTATCTTTACTCAACTTTGTTTTTGTGTTTATTTTTACCTTGGCCTTTATCCTTTTCTTTATCTATGTACGTCCTCACCTTTACTTTTATTCTTGGATTGGACTTTTTCTAAATGTTGTTTCACTTCGAAAAGTCTTCGCGTATTATGCATACATGTGTTCATATATGTATGTACATATATAATATGTATGTACATATGTATGTATAGACATACATAGATTACTAAAAATAGAAACAGATCCACATTAACTGCAATCAACATATGTACGTATGTATGTATTTACATATGTACACACGCTGCGATTAGGTTATAAATAGCGCGCCTCTGTTTATCAAAAGCCGCATTACATACGCATACATACTTTTTGTCTCCTTCCCACACTTCCAACATATGCACGTGTTTGCAAAATGATGACGAGGTGATTTTGTATGGAAAATCATTTATGCCCATATATTTGAATAAAATAAACATATATAGAAGATATCAACCAATACTTCCCATATACCAAACGAAAGGAAAACTCTTGAATTTTTGATTAAAGAAAACAAAAACAAAATCATTCGAGCGGTTTTCGAGCATTTTGGTAATGAAAAAAATTTGCAAATTTTTTCAACAATTTTTTGCCTTAAAATGCTCAATATTTGTTAAATTTATATAAAATTTGTACCCGATAATATTTCTACTGCTCCAAAGAACCTATATCCCGAAAATGAAAGTTATATATGCCAACAATAAGTTGCTAGAGCACTTTAAAGGCTCAAAATTGACCCCAAAATAAGGCAATGTTTACCGTTGTTTTTACGACAGAAACCGAATTGGTTATTTACAAAAATGAATCTGTCGACAGGTTTGGAATTTTATCTTTGAAACGCCACACTTTTCTTTGAAATCGCTTTATTAGTTCTCGTGCAATAAGCGTTTATGTGAAGCTCTAAAAATTACAACTACAACATTTGAACATAGCCCCCATACCTTAAGGTAAGACGTATTCTACGTCAAAATAATAAAAGTTATAGTCACTTGTTTCTTTGAAATAACAGGTCATGTTCAGCCACTATAGAGGAATGTGGAACCGTTTATTCTGAGCGGTACACAACCATTTGTTTGGTAACGACGAATGATCTTTCATCAAGAGAATTCGAGTACTCAAAATCTCGAATTGTTGGGTCATCAGCTGCAGACTCCTAACTTGGTGCCTCATAGATGTTTGTGCCCGTAAATTAAGAATAACCTTCGTGGACAAGAATTTTCAAGCTACTAAAGCCTTCTAGAACAATGTTTATGCGGTACCGACTTCATTGATGAAGTCTGAGAAAAGGTGTATGAATAATGCTGAAGAATATCCTTAAAGCAGATAATACTTATATTGGTGAATAACACGAATTAAGAGACAAGATATAATCTCTTTAACTTAACAGAAATTAGAGTGCAAATACTTAGCTGACAACTTACAAAGCGAGCAGAGAAACGTTGCGAAAATTAGACTTCTATACACTAAGGGGATTTTTTTTTAGTAAAATCAGATAGAAACGTAGTTGATCTTATACTATAAACGTCAACGAAATTACCATATAGTGGTAAATATTAAATTCAACTAGGCGCATATTATAATGAAGCATTCGTTTTAAAAAAGCATCCGTGAAGTGAATAATCAAGTTAAAAACCAAATGCACATCAAATGCAGAGGTAACCACCATTGACTATTTCGCTGCCATCACCATAGAAATATAGTTAGCTTTCATCAAAGAAAATAAGTGACTTTTAGCTCCTTCCTAATCAACTTAAAGTTAGCTTATAGTTAGATCCATTTCCTGCAGGGGATCAACATGTACTATGTATGTATGTGTGGTGTGGTAAGAAACTAATATAAATACAATGTTCCACCACGTTTTTACCCACAACAACTAGCTTAAGATCGGAGTTTGTTCCTTGGAACGAACTGTTGACTTTAACATGGCGATGTCGTAGGCATCAGTCAATTATCCAACTCTGCATTTGACTTCAACTACTTTAAAATACATTTGGCTTAAAGCTCTTCAAAGTCAGTATGTTTGAGTGAGTACGCTTTCTTTCTTCACCTCACAAATGCGTTTTCATATTTCCAAGACACAAAAAAAAAATGTTATTATAATTTTCGCATGTTGTCTTTTTTAAGATTCTTACTTTAAGGAACCCCCAAAATAGCAAAGTTGGAAGTGCCTTGAGAGTATTAAAATGTTCTATAGAATTATTATTTGAAAAATTTTACTAGGAGTATCCTCTAAAAATTAAAACAAAAAAGTCTATGTCAAGAAGGAATAACAACAAAATCAGATTTAAAAAAAATGTGTTGTACATACATAGAAAAAATTCAATAACAAAATATTTATTTAAAATAAGACTTGCTTTCGCATTCACGTTTGGTTTAGCTTTCTACAGTAAATACTCAGATGTCTCAAATGCGTAGAAAACGATGCATTAGGGTAGACGACGTACATTTCTTTGAAGCGAGGAAGACGGTTAAGTTCGCATGAAAAAAAATACATAGTTGAACGCGCAAAAAATTTAGGTCGGTCCTCTTTGTTACTGGCGACTGATCAATTCCGCAAACGACCTTTCATTTAATTTCGTCCTATTCGCTAAGTTGTTTTTCAGATTTCCATGCACATGCATTTTCTTTGGACATCTAAAAATAAAATATCCTTGTGAATTCATTTTTCCTAATATAGCATCGATTTCAATGAAAATTTTATGCATACATTATATTATTTTGCGTTAACTTTTAAAACTTTGTTTGCTGGCGGTGTTGTACATTTATTCGTACAAGGTTTCCAACTAATCGAAATTAGTTACAAATTTAATGAAAATCATATGCGTATCAAATGAAATCCGCAATTCAGGAATATTTTTGCATAGGGTTGCCACTAATTTTCCGTCGTAGATTTTTTAGTTATTTATTTAGAAAATTACTCTACTAAGCATTATCCATTTTTATAGCTACTGCCACTATCATACCAATTTGTATCTTACTAATTTCGCTGTACATACAAAATTATATAGGTATATATGTATACAGAGAAAATGCACATACGCTCAAATCGGTAATTTCAATCCGGTATTTTTTTATAGAGTTGCCGTCTAATTTTTAATGAAAGACGTTTATTTGAATTATTAGATTCAAACAGTCAGCCTAAATGTGTCAAGTCAATTTCCTTAACAATTTTATTTTTGATACAAAATGACAGATAATGCGAAATTACGTCGATTTTTCATTTCTCCTGAATAATTAAGAAAAATTGATTTTTTTTTTTGAATTTTCTTCCAAAATACTTTTTGGATACAATTCGTATGTACATTTTTTTTTTAAGTAACGCTCGATAATATTTTTTATGGACATAATTTGAATAAAAAGAGGTATTGGATACGCGTAATGTTAAACAAATACAATGAAAGCTCCCATAGACGGACGATCTAATAAGCGGACATCTCCTTTAAGCAGACACATTCTTGGAAACGAACAATGTTTGGTTTTTTTCCATACAAAATGCTCTCCCTTACACGGACGCGGACACTCAAACATGTCCACTTATGAATAAAAATCTCCCATAAGCGGACGCGAAGCTCTAATAAGCGGTCAATTTTGTATTTTTTTCCGTCTGATGTCGACTCTTGCGCATGTAACGGGTGATTTTTTTGAGGTTAGGATTTTCATGCATTAGTATTTGACAGATCACGTGGGATTTCAGACATGGTGTCAAAGAGAAAGATGCTCAGTATGCTTTGACATTTCATCATGAATAGACTTACTAACGAGCAACGCTTGCAAATCATTGAATTTTATTACCAAAATCAGTGTTCGGTTCGAAATGTGTTTCGCAAACCCAATTGCTGCGAACGGCGACGAATCGACATTTCACGGTCTTCAGCAACACTCTCAGAAACAGACGCAATATTCTCTTCTGTACGCACTGTACGCATTCGTGTGGTTGGTTTAATGTCCAATAAAGTAAACTGAGTGCGAAACTTGGTCACAATCGCATTAATTGTTTGCTCACTTGGTCGATTATGTAGACCATAAATCGGACGTAAAGCGAACCGAACACTGATTTTGGTAATAAAATTCAATGATTTGCAAGCGTTGCTCGTTAGTAAGTCTATTCATGATGAAATGTCAAAGCATACTGAGCATCTTTCTCTTTGACACCATGTCTGAAATCCCACGTGATCTGTCAAATACTAATGCATGAAAATCCTAACCTCAAAAAAATCACCCGTTACATATGTAAAAGTACACAAATACGCACGTCCATAATCAGAGATGTTTTCTTTTCTAAAATAAAATTTTTACTTTTCATTTCCCCCTTATTACTGCTTCAGTGAAGCGGGAAATGAGATTTGTCCGTAGAAAAGAAAACGCCATAAATTTGAATTTATTTTCCATTAATTCTGTTTTATCTATTGAAAGATAAATATTATTTTAATGTCTGATCCCGCAATTTAAATTTTTTAATTTTAAATTTTTATATTATTTTTTGTGAAATTCCCATAAGCGGACATCTCCCATAGGCGGACAAAAAGTAGGTGACCATCGGTGTCCACTTATGGGAGCTTTCAGTGTAGTTTTAAATTATGAAATCGATAAGATTATTTGATTACCGAACTTTGAAAACTTTAAATACTATATGCGCCCCGAGTAGAGCTCGGCCAACCTGGCACTATGTATATATAGTATGAGCGCATATGTATGTATTTTATTGTTATTTCCTTAGTACTTTCAATAACTGTTCTTAAAAATTTTATTTTTGACTGCATACTTTTAAGTTTTGTTGCATATTTTTGAGTTTTAAATGGATATTATATGCGCTAATTTTTCAATTTTAGTGCACTACTACATTACTAATCCCACATTTATGTACTTATTTTGCATATTTTTGGGCACATGGGTTATAACAAAACTGAATTCTAAAACTTTAATATATGCATACTTATAATAAATATCTAATAGTTTCAATGGGTAAATTTCGGGAAATAGTTTTTGCTGCAATGAAAGATTTCAACTCAAAATAAATTCAATACATGCAAATTCAATTTAAACAAATTGATAATTGTAATAATAAATTACTTAGAAACAAGCACGTGTACATAAATTTCATACACATTCATTCATAAGTATATACATACATACATACATATGTACACAATGTACATTGTTGGTATTTAAAAATGTTTTTCTTACCACCTGTGTTGGCAGACTCATTGAATTCAAAACTTTACAAATTTGTAGCAATCAATTTATTTTCAACTATGTACATGTGATCAGCAATTAAAATAAGTTAAGCAATTAACACCTCAACGCAATTAGCTCCCACAATTTGTATTATCTAGTCTACAGAGCGTATGAGCAACCACACACATCATAACCACAACAAAAAAAACAAATCTAAATTTACATACATATGTATGTTTCTAAGCTAGAACAGCGCCAACATTTTTATTCGAATTTGCACATATTTCCTCTGCACCTTTGTTTGGGCGCAAAACTTTCATTAGGGCTATTCGCGATCCGGTGCAAATGGCCTAGCATCATTGCATTGCAAATTTGTATTGCAAATTATTTGCAATACACAAACAAAATACACGCATTTGCATTTGTCATGGCTTGACAAATTTGCAATACCTAAAATCCATAGCATAAAAATGCTATGCATTGCATTCATAAACAAAACCAAAGCTGATGCACAAAAATTGTTTTGCAAAAGCTTTACCACGACAGTTTAATAAAGGTCGCTCACAATCCATGGCATATTTCTGCAATTGCATAAATTTGTCAGCTCTTATGCACCAAATCGCGAATAGCCCTATTAAGATATTAAGGTATACACATTAGGGCGGGTAAATTTTTTTTATTCTTATTTTTTTTTTACTATGCGCGCATAGCATAAGAGGATTCTACGTGCAATTCTCGTCAAATTTGTCGGAGAAACCGTAAGTCAAAAATAAATTTTGAGTTTGCCAAATCGCGGAAGTAGGTTTGATAGACTTTTTTGTGCTGATTGGAGAAAAACAAAGTCAAAATGTAAATAAATTGCGGTTTTTGCAATATTTGGGAAGCTCTAGCACAGAAAGCAAATGGGATAGATAGTGGCTTCCTTTTAGGCTTATATTAAAGCCAAAACTCCCGACAACTGTCCCTGAAAATAACATCCCTGCACCTTGACCTGGTGGTCACTTATAGTCATTTATTGAACAAAAAAAAAAAAATACTGAAATATTGTTCCATTGAATTTTTTTTTCCAAAATCAGTTTTTGCTGTGCGCCGCCAAGTACACATGTACCGCAGATAGCTTTTTCGGCAATGGACTTTGTCATCTCTATTGCGTATGTGGTTGCAGGCTTTTATCTAAATCCAAACTGAAATCACGACAATTGGTTTTCGGCGTAGGTTTCGAGACCGTCTTTAGATAACTATATGCCCGCATTTTTGAGCTTGGTAAGTGTGCCTGTATGCTAAGGGCGAAGATTTTTCGGCAGCTTTTGGTATTAGGGCCAGTCTTTCCTGCTTCCATTTGCTTGGAAATATGCCATATTTTAGGCATGTGGTAAAACACATTTGCAAATACCTTGCAGGTTATGGCGCCAATAAAAGAAGAATATAAAATAAATAGAGTCCCATCCAAGATCTTTGGACAGCTAAACTTTTATCCGATTTCCCAAAAAAACCCGAACTTAATTATTTACGAGATTCACACACTTCACTTTGTGCTAACTAATGCTTTCAAACTGATGCGCTTGCAGGATATATGGCACACATTGCATATTCTTCCCCAGCCATCAGCTTAATCACTCTTACGTTTGCTTTAACTGCAGCAGTAAAAGTAGAAGCAAGAGCAACAAAGACCTAACAAATGTACTCGGGTGTTTGTCGGGTAAAACGGATTTATGCAACTGCGATTTGCATAAAGTGTATTTGCATACATGTACATATGTATCTATACATACATTCAGTACATTCATTTGTTTGCATGCTCAGCAATCTATCTCGTAAATTGAAATTTCTTGTGATTCACGCATTAGCAATCCAATCTCGAAAAACTGCTTTTGATTATGAAATGTGTTCTATGGCCATTTCGCAAGCTTAGTTACTTATTCCATTCCACATTTTTCACTTAGTTGCTACTGTTTTACTCAGCTGTCAGGCATGGCCAAGTCGCAGTAGCCGTAACTGAAATTGTTTGCAGCACTTGCTAACAATTGAAAATTGAATATTCTTCGCATTATTTTGCGTTTCTCTTTCGTTTTCTGTTGAGGTTTTTTTTTTTATATCAGATAGAATTCATGTTAGCACATTAGGCTGAGGGTGGGAATTTCAACCAAAGCAGGTTTGTTATTTGCAACGTAATGACTGGCATCCAAAGTTTGTGCTGGTCACTTATCCACACAAAAAGTTTTTCGCTTTTACGCCTATTTTGCAAATGGTTTTCAATTGTATTCGAATTTTGTTAGAAGCTTTCGTGTTGGTAATCGAAATTAAGTAGATTACTCAGCATTTCCTTTCCATACTAAACTAGTTTATTTCCGGCAGCGAAACGGGGAAACCAGAAGATTCACAGAATAGAAATATTTACATTTGATTTTTGTTGCACGTATAGATATCCTTTTCCAATTGCAGCCAAGTTTGGGCCAAGTTGCAAATTTTGTTTGAAATACTCCACCATTAGGATTCCAATCGAAATGAATGGATTTAATTGCCATTGGTTTCACAGGTTAATAACTAGCACTTCTTTCTTTGAGATGACCTGGCCGAGAAGACTCACTCCGTTCCAAAATTTATGGAAAATGATTGCTTCTTGTGTGATGACTACACATTTATCAAGAATTATTCAGGGCCCGGTATTTAGATCGAACTAGTACTATTAGCCGAGTGGATGATACCACAAATCTTTACTAGAAGATAAAGTTTCAATTCCATGAAAAATTCCAGTAAGCTAACCAGAAAATAGTTCAATTATATATCTGAGCAAAAAGTAACACGCTTATTTCAAACATTGCCATTTTTGATTTTTCCATTTTAGCAATTGCAAATTTTTGAACAGAAAAATTAATATTTATATTGAGCATTGTACGACGATTGTTTATTAGGAAAAATTGAAAAAGGAACAAAGTCTAAGCGGTAGAAGTTATAGCACTATTTCGGAGATCACCACATCTCCTCATCAGACTT
>NW_016164935.1:0-2295 GCF_001687245.7 Rhagoletis zephyria | reverse complement strand
AAGCCACAATAACATTGACAAATACATAGTTTAGGAAGAGCCTGCCTGAAACTATACAAAAAAGCAAATAAGCAAATGGATGTATAGAATTGACAACGAACTATGTATTTGTCAATGTTACTGTGGCAATGTTATATTGGCTTGATAGTAGTTGGTTGAATAAGGAAAATGAATTAGCAACAAGAGTTTACGGGATGTACATAGCTCAGTGGTTAACGCTTCTGACTTTGAACATCGAATTCGCAGGTTCGATCCCTGCTGAAGTCTAGAAAAAAGAAGTCTGATGAGGAGATGTGGTGATCTCCGAAATAGTGCTATAACTTCTACCGCTTAGACTTTGTTGCTTTTTCAATTTTTCCTAGTAAACAATCGTGGTACAAAGCTCAATAAAAATATTAAAAATAAAATGTTAACAAGCCACAATAACATTGACAAATAGAAAAATTAATATTTAAACAAACTTATGCTCGGTTTACCCAATCAGTTTTAAAATTTATCAGACTGTTGAACTGTAAAATTAAAATTTTTCCGAACATAATTGTGTCATTTTAAATTTTAGCAGGCTGACAAATTTAAAATTGATTGATTCAACCGGGCATTAAACAAATGTATATAAGTTTGTTTCATCGATAACAGAATGTGGTGTTGTCTAGAAATTTTCATCAAGTATTAGTTCAGCTCAATATTAAAATTTCAAAAAAAAACGTCACTAGCAAAAACCAATTGTACCAATCGCGTGATTTGGCCTTCATTCAAAGTAAACATTTGAAAACACACTTACATGTTGTGAGCGATTGAGGCTGAAAGGCAGATCCGTGGAATCTGCTTTGCATAAAACCGCCAAAGCCGTAGAGGAGTCTATTAAGGAGAAAGATTTTATTGTTTGCGCCTTTCTTGACATCGAGGGGACTAACAATAATATGGTAACTGGGGCGATAGTATGTAAGTGCCCTGACTAAGCTCTTAGTTATGTTCAGCACCCGTCTGCTGCACGACAGAACTGTCCCAGCGGAATGAGTCATTGCCTCTGACCTGCGAAGTGAGCCGAGACACCCCACAGAGAGACGTCCTTTCACATCTTCTCTGGATAGTCATGATAAATGGCATCCTGGAGGAGCTGGAAAGTGAGGTGAGGGCACCCAACAGTTAAAGTCTTCTTTATTTTTTATGAATTTGGGAGTAAGAGTATGCTGTGCCGATTATAGGGTTCATTTCGAGTATGTTATACCACTAACTTTAGCCATGTAAAAAGTTGTATGTAAATAAAAAAAAAACTGAAAAATATTTGCTTGTTTTCATTTTAATAGCCAAATACCTGGTATAGAAATATTTTCTAGCACTAGCAATCTCGCTCTAGCGAGTTATGTTTTTTTTTCAGCTCGAGTTAATTGTATATTATGCTGCACGTTTAACGGCACAACTTTCCTTGTTTACCCAAGTTCGCATTTTAGCTGGTTTAATGACACTGTCTGTTGCAATTATGCCTGTATGTTTGCTTCTAATTTTGCTTTTGTGTTGGTTGTTACTTTCGAAAGCATTTTATTAAGTACACAAGACTTACAATTTGAATTTTTGCTTACATTTAGCCTCATTAAGAATGAACATTTTATTCACAAATCCAAAACACTTCTCCTGCCTTACGCTTTGGGCAAATATGCTTGCAACCAGTTGGCGTAGATAAATGGTAAAAGGTTGTGTGTTGTGTAGCCAAATGTTTCAGAGAAGCATACAACTGAAATTTGAAAGCAAAATGGGCCTGAAGGAAAATTTATGTAATTGTGATTTAGAATTATGCCAAAATAAAGAAAAAAAGGTAAAATGAACAAAACTAAAGTTATTAAAATATTTGCATACAAATATTTACGGTCCTTGATTAAAATAAAAATAAAAGTAAGGTGTAATTCGAGGGACTACATTTTATTTAATGATATTGTCGTAGTTTGTAAACACCACCACGCATTTGAGTTTTAAGCTCAAAATATATTAAATAATAAAAGTAATTGAAAAATAGTTCCGACTTTTCTCGTTAAGAGTACACTTTTAAAATATTTATTAAATAAGTTGGTACAAGCATTTAAACTTGTGGTCAGCTGATTAAGACAAGTGACATTTTGACTAGCTTTGGCTATTTTTCACTTGTTTATTTAATGTTTATATATTTTTTTTATACAAGTTTAGCACTTCACCTAACCAGCGCCAATTACGAAAATTAAACAAAATTTAACATCTGCACACAAAAATTGTAACTTTTTATTTACAATTTTTTAGAAAAATTTCAAGACGTTAGAAAATCGT
>NW_016164934.1:10463-29469 GCF_001687245.7 Rhagoletis zephyria | reverse complement strand
TGTCAAACCAGCACATTTTAGATGGCAAATACCATCACAGAGCCAGCACGATAAGTAGCGTTCAGATTCGCTTTTAATTTGGCAGTTATCAAGATCACACTTCATATTGAAAGATTTAATAACACTTATGTTAATAAAAATGCAAGCAAATTAAGTTTAACACAACACCCACAACAGTTTAGGAGCTGATGTATTTAGCTTAAAAATATATGTAGCGAACAGTTTGAGTATCACTGTATTGTGACACTTAATAAACGCAGCGCAAACAGCTGTGACAAGAAATACTAAACGAAGTAAACAAAAAGGGCAAAAAGAAATGTGCAAAAATAGAAACGATCTCAGGTAACTACAAAGGAATAACAACAACAATGATAACAACAAATGATTCGGCAAGATTAGATGTAAGCTAGTGAAATTTAATTAAATTTAACATAAACCACAAAAATCACAAAACTTTCATTTAGCTTCGATTATTATCACACTAAGATGCTCGTAGGCACTTTTTATAGCAACTTTTACTCAGAAATTAGCACAATAAACTTTGCAAAATACAAAGACAAAACAGAGCACAATATAAGTAGAACTTCACAGCTTGACGTTTGCTTATTCTTCTTACTATTAGTACTGATTGATAATGACAGATTGCATTCCCATAAACGTACAATCATAAATGATTGAGTTTTTTTTTGCATTCACATTCTCTATGAGAATGGGTCTCAACCATTCCATAACACTCTACATATTTTGTGTTTACGATTTGTAACCAATCTCAAGAGTGGTTGTCAAGTTTTTTAAATCAAACATTCACATTTTTGAAACGAAAAAAATGAGAATGCACACTCAATTGATTCAATCATTACACAGGGAATGGCTTAGAAGTAACTATGGAACTAACGTGGCTCACCTAAGCATTTTACAAAGTAACCATAATTATTAAACGATTTTTTTTAAATGTTTTGGTGTTTAAGGAAAGAAAACCAACCTGCTGGCATTCGTATTTGAAGTTAACTAAACTTTCTTGGCCAAGTTATACGCGCCTACATACCAATGCACATATGTATGTATTCCAGTTTGAAATAATTGAGCACTGAGTATAAAATTTGGACGCCCTTCAAGCATATGACTCATTTATTCTTCTAAAAACATGTCTTTTTCTCAAATGTTCTAGCATGCTCTTGTAATTTCACACATTTTATGTTTACCCTCATGCATCGATGAGGAGAGGATCAGTTATTTTCCATTAGTCATATTGTTTTAGTCATACATACAAGACTTACATATTATAAATGTCTGGTATAAACCTGAGCGCACACGCAAAATAAAGACCTTCAACGAATTCCGCACGCGAAAGATAATGCGCATCATTAAGTCTCACGTAAGTGTCTTGCTCCACATTCACAGTCAACGCAAAAAATGATATTTGTATATCTGATAGCGGGCTCCGAATTCGCGTGCGAACAACAAACGTGGAGCAATGTGATAGGCACCTAGCATGTTCATGGAGGGGACGACGCAGTAAATTCATTAATACTCCAGCAATCCAGTCTGCAGCCATTACTTTTAAGGGATACTCATAAAGGTGGCACCCAACGATATCGTGGTATAAATTCCAAGCGGGGTTGTTTTGCATTATACGCATAAACCGCCTTATTAAATGCATGCGCCATTTTTGCATAAATAGGATGCATAGATATTAATACCCTGGAAGTAAAATGGAAAATATTTTGCATACTTACAACATACTACGACCTCGTGTGTAATTTTCTGAATGACAATTGGCCATTCAGGAAGTGAGAAAAGTGTGATGCGCGAAGGAAAAGCAAAACGTCAGAATGACTGTCTCCGTCTAAAACCGCAACCACATACTTTCCTGCGGCGCCATCTGTTGTTCGTTTCTAGAGAAAGTTCTTTTTCGCATGGAAACATGCCTTTTAAAATGGGAACGCGGTAATCTCTTTCACGAGATAAATTAATAGTATTCAAATGTTATTACTCAACTTGCCTTTCAATGGTTACTTACTTACATTAAATTTCCATACCATATTCCACATATACATANGGGTAATCTCTTTCACGAGATAAATTAATAGTATTCAAATGTTATTACTCAACTTGCCTTTCAATGATGGTTACTTACTTACATTAAATTTCCATACCATATTCCACATATACATATGTACCTTTTCATTCGGAGTCAAAACAGCACTTATTTGCCACACTACCTGCTAGCGTCAATTTACAATATAAGCACGGTTCATAGGCGATGCGGAATTCCCATAAGGACACCTCACACTTATTTTTGAGCATAAGATACCATAAAGAAAAACAAATGTTTTTGGATAAAATACACCCCTGCGCCATGCATACCAGCGACACCAGCGCTACCTATTGGGAACTAGCATACGTTACAAATACTTAAGGCCTTAGTCACATTAGGTGGAGTGCAATAAGGCCCGCGGAAATAACGCCCATGGGTTTTATTTTCCAAAAACAGAGAAATAAAGCCCATGGGCGTTATTTCCATTTCAAAGGGGATATAGCGCCCACCAATAAAAGGCAATAAAGCCCGCGGGCTTTATTTCCTTTACGAAAGAGCAATAATGGCCGCGGGTTTTATTTCCCAAAGAAAAGGAAATAACGCCCACTTGTATTTGGTACACTTGTAGGTTAGTATGATCTATTATTTGATGGTGCAAATAAAAACACTTATTTCACCTTCGTTGCCCAACGTTCGCTGAAATTTCCAGCATCAGGGGCGACTATGTTTATTAAGTCCCAAAAAGAAATACAAGGAAAAAACCAAAGATAATAAAATGAATAATACAAGTGGCCATACATGTGTGTGTGTAAAAACCAGAGACAACAATTATGGACTAATGCAAAAAAACATATACTCACAATAATAAACAATTGTTTCAGAACTTAACATTTATACCTATTTATACACATAATCAATACCACTCTCTATGGTAGTCTTGTCATCAGCGTTGCCAGGTTGGCGTTTTTAACGTCATTTGAACGTTTTTTTTATCCTGTTGACCTTTGGACGTTTTTTGTGTAATAAATGAGGTTTTTTACCTTCCCAGTAATTTTTCTTTATGCAAAATATATTCAGCGTAAAGCGTACTATTTGCTTGTAGGGTAAGTACTTACGCTCACACTTTCGGCAATTTGCTACTAGATCTTGTAAGTAGAACTGGGCATCAATCACGTATGACGACAATCGTCTGAACGATATCGTGTCGAGATTGTGTTGCTTCAAGAAAACCAAAAATTGTTTGATCGTTTGTGCGATATTGTCAACTCGATTCTAGTTTTGCTTCACGTAATATTAACAGTAACACGTAACAGCAAAACAAATGCAAAAATCAGTGTTTTTACGAGGTCGTTTTGTCAGTATCGTTTGTACCACTATCGTTTAAAGTTACGTGATTCATGCCCAGATTTTGAATTATTTTCTTAATAAATCCTTACAAGCTTTGTTTTTTGCACCAGCTGGTTCGAAAGATATTTATTCTTTGGACAAATTACTTAAATATGATGCGAGCAAAGCGCATTTTTGTTTTGATTCTTGGACTAAGGATCCCGCGTTCAACGGCTGCTTGTGTAAACACTTGAGGTGGTAAAAAATGTTCTAGGACGTCCTCAGTTTAAGCAGGTATGCAAGTTATTGCAGAAAACAAATTTCCCCGCTACATAGACGAATCCACAGACTTAACCAATAAGGTACAACTAAGTTTAGTTGTAAGAGTTTGTATAAACCACGAAGTGTTCGATTAATTTGCCGGCCTTATATCAGTACCACCAACTATTAACCATAGAAAACTTTTGGAAAATAATTTTAAATATAGAGCGAGCCGAACAGAGTTTGGAGTTTCAGGTTCTTTCAAGATTTGTACCACAAACAATGTGTTTACCAAATAGTTTCAAATCAAAGAAATCGTTTGATAATGAAATGCTAGAAGACATTTTAATTACACAGGATCTCATGAAATTAAATAAATGTTCGTGCTTTAACTTTAAGCCTAATAAGCGTTTGCTTGAGTTTTTGAAATGTATTCATAAAATTATTTCTAAGCTGTATATATGAATTTATGTACATATGTACACATANGTTCGCGTATCACGTGGTCGGGATAACTGTTGCTTTTCAAAATACTGTGTATTTTTTCTTTCTTGGCTTTGTGAAATTTTTGGTGGCTTATCGTCAGTATTTTGTGTATAAGATTTTTCGCGGTGTTCATTCTATATTTTGTTGGTTGGGAAGAGAGATAATTGATCAGGCGTCCAGACGACGTTGGTTTGGAGTACCAGTTTAGAACAATATTGTTGTTGTTTTTGTGTATACGGACATCAAGGAAAGGTATGCTCGCGTTTTCTTCCATTTCCATGGTAAACTGAAGTTTGGGGTGGCATTTGTTTAGAATCTCTATAATTGTATTCACGTCGTTGCGTTTTGTTATTGCAAAAATATCGTCTACATATTTGTTGATCAACTTAATGTCAATATTGAAGTGTTGTTTCGGCTCGAGATGGTGTTGTCCAGAACGTCGTCCATAATGATGTCGGCAATTGTTGGTGAGAGGGGGTTACCCATTGGCATTCCAAATGTGTGGGTGTATAGTTTGTTATTGCACATGAAGTAGTTATCTTTAAGTCAGAAGTCAAGAATTTGTTGGAATTTATTCTTTGGAATACTGGTTGTCCGTTGTATTTTGTCCCACTCATTCATAAAAATCATAGCTAACGTTGTCGGTATATTTGTAAACAAAGAAATGGCATCGAACGCCACTTAAACATCTTCATCACATACACTTATATTCATTAATCTCTCTTTTAAGTTAAACGCATTCTTCACATTGTATCTCTCTGAAATCAATGGCTTGAGTATTTCTCCGACATATTTGGATAACTTGTAACAGGGGACCATGACTGACCCTTGATTTATTTCATAAAAAGGAAATAAAGCCCGTGAGTAGTATTTTCTCTGGCTTTATTTACGGAAACATTCTAATTATGTATACAGGCATACATTTGCATAAAATGGAACGTATTTTAAACGAATTGCTCTCTATTTTTGCATACAGTGTAGTTCTGCGTTAAATTCCCTTCTGCAGTATACACATAAAATTGAACGGTATTTTTGCCAATAACTGATAAACGAATTATTGGAAATTAAATGTAAATTCTTAACAGTTTTTAGCCTTCAATGCGATGCGCATATTTGTTCTCAGCGTCTTAGGTTTTTCAGAGGTGGCGCGCAAACGCGGACTGCCGCGGTTGATCGCCAACAGGCTCGCGGGGTTTATTTAATTTTTAAGGAAATGAAGCCCGCAGGCGTTACTGCCATATCGAAAGGGAAATAATGCCCACCGACAAAAGGCAATAAAGCCCGNACCCATTGGCATTCCAAATGTGTGGGTGTATAGTTTGTTATTGCACATGAAGTAGTTATCTTTAAGTCAGAAGTCAAGAATTTGTTGGAATTTATTCTTTGGAATACTGGTTGTCCGTTGTATTTTGTCCCACTCATTCATAAAAATCATAGCTAACGTTGTCGGTATATTTGTAAACAAAGAAATGGCATCGAACGCCACTTAAACATCTTCATCACATACACTTATATTCATTAATCTCTCTTTTAAGTTAAACGCATTCTTCACATTGTATCTCTCTGAAATCAATGGCTTGAGTATTTCTCCGACATATTTGGATAACTTGTAACAGGGGACCATGACTGACCCTTGATTTATTTCATAAAAAGGAAATAAAGCCCGTGAGTAGTATTTTCTCTGGCTTTATTTACGGAAACATTCTAATTATGTATACAGGCATACATTTGCATAAAATGGAACGTATTTTAAACGAATTGCTCTCTATTTTTGCATACAGTGTAGTTCTGCGTTAAATTCCCTTCTGCAGTATACACATAAAATTGAACGGTATTTTTGCCAATAACTGATAAACGAATTATTGGAAATTAAATGTAAATTCTTAACAGTTTTTAGCCTTCAATGCGATGCGCATATTTGTTCTCAGCGTCTTAGGTTTTTCAGTGGTGGCGCGCAAACGCGGACTGCCGCGGTTGATCGCCAACAGGCTCGCGGGGTTTATTTAATTTTTAAGGAAATGAAGCCCGCAGGCGTTACTGCCATATCGAAAGGGAAATAATGCCCACCGACAAAAGGCAATAAAGCCCGCGGNAGGTGGCGCGCAAACGCGGACTGCCGCGGTTGATCGCCAACAGGCTCGCGGGGTTTATTTAATATCGAAAGGGAAATAATGCCCACCGACAAAAGGCAATAAAGCCCGCGGACTTAATTTCTTTTTCGAAAAGGCAATAACGCCCGCGGGCTGTATTTCTTTTTTTTAGGAAATAAAGCCCATGGGCGTCACCCGTCATACTATGGTCACATTCATATCAAGGCAACCAATCGGTTTTCAAAAAAATTATAAAATAAAGCAAATAATAAATGAAAACAAAAATGCAAATAAATTTCAAAAAACATGACTCGGCACCCGATCATATCAGGAGATCAGAAATTTGGGGTTTCCAACCCCAGGCACCACAAGCAAATACCATAACGTGGATCGGAATCTCGGCCTTTCCGACTACTTAAAAAAAAATTAAAAGCGCTGTGGAGCGGAAACCAGGCCTTTCCGCCCGCAGCCTACACACCCAAGGAACAATAAAAGGTCTAAGACAATGAAGCAGTAATCTAGGAATAGCAGATAAGAAAAAGTGACTCAGGAACTCGTCCTTTCTGATTGCTTAACCATGGCGGCTCGGAAACTAGTCCTTTCCGACCGCCTACTACTCCAATACGTATGCGGGTCACAAGTCCTTTCCGACTGCTGCAGATAACTTATTGCTGAACACATATATTTACCATAAATAATAGTGCATTGAAATTTCAACCACGTTTATGTCATTTAACCATTTTCTTCATTGGCAGCAGTTACAGAAGAAGTTATTTATTTATTTATTTGAAAATATCTCCAAAAATGGAGTTTTTTATGAATAAAAATAGTTTCTTAAAGATTAAAAAAACCCTCAAAAACCAAACAGTTTTAAGCTTAAAAAATCGATATAAAAATATTTCAAAAAAATGTTCAACGGAATCGTAATAATGAGATTTTTGGTACCGTTTTTTACTTTCTTCAAAGTTTGGTATAAGATAAACTAACTTAACTGGACCAAAACTATTCTGATTTAGACTTACATTGGAAAAGTATTTTCTCACCTTTTTATTGCTTTGCAAATAAACTCATTCAAGATATGAAAGAGAAAGGTAGGATGAACGAGCGTCATTCTAAGTTGAATTAAGATGTGTCGGTATTTAAAAAAATTGAGACGTGAATGAGTTTGTTTTGTTTGAAATAAAATGGCCCAGTTTTAAGTGTTTCTTAAACCAATCTTTGAAAAAATTTAAATTTTTTTAAATATTTTTAAGCAAATTTTTTCATTTTACCGTTTTGTAATCTGAGAAGACTTTTCAAAAACTTCTTTAATAGTAGGAGATCCGACAAGGGCACGACATTCACCCATCTGTTTAATTGATTGAAATCTACTTTATGGGAAATTCAACGTGTTAGGAAATATTTCGCGAGTGGGTTGGCTGAAAAAATATATTTTTAATTAACTATTCAAAATATATATTTTTTTATTTAATTTTGCACTCATTTGTTTAATGAACAAATTACATATATACCAATCGAAAGCATAAAGTCTATAGAATGTGTTAAACATATTAGTGAAAATTACTAATATTACTTACCTGTTCATACCTGCCAACCCAATGGGTTAGACTAGAATAGACAAACCAACGTCTTCACAATTCTATAGGCTTAATACTTTCGATTGGTGTATAATTTGTTCACTAAACAAACGAGTACAAAAATATCTAATTAAAAATATCCTGGCCAGGATTTTTTCAGCCAACCCACTCGCGAAATAGTTATTAACACGTTAAATTTCATACAAAATAGATTTCATCCATTAAACAGATGGGTGAAGGTCGTGCCCTTGTCGGATCTTGGACTATAAGAAACTATTTTTATTCATAATAAACTAAATTTTTGAAGGTATTTTCCAATCGGTTCAGAGAAATAACGCGAGATTTAGACAAAAATTCTAAAGTCTTGAAATGAATTTAATCACAGTTTGTTAACTTTTGAAATGACTACGACATTATGTCGTATATTCGGTACAAGCTAGAGATGGGCAAAACAGCCCATTTTGCAAAACAGCAAATTTTGAGAGAAAAATCACCTAACTTCCGTGATCATGCGTGACTGAAATTTTGACTGACGTGAGCGTGCGTGAGTTAGTTTTCCGTCAATCGCGTAATTTTCACATATATAGCCCTAACCGCCAAAAAGATGTAAGCGATTTTTTTTAATTTTCTTTTTGATGCAGAAATGTTCCTAGAGCGTCAAAATTAAAACTTAGAAGAAATGTCACTTACATCTTTTTGGCGGCTAGGGCTTGATGTACATACCGTTACCCTAATATAGGAAGGCCCTATCTCACATTTTTGTTCTTTCAAGCATAGTTTAAAAGAAAACTTCGACAGTTGCGAATGTCGTCGAAGTGCTGATTTTTATTAAACATAATATTTCATCTAACGTGTTTTCAATGTCTATAAGATATATTGTGAGCTATTTTACAGATTTTGTATAAATCTAGATTCGAAATGAAAATGAGACAGGGCCTTTCTATATTAAAGCAACGATATGATGTGAATTTTCAATTAAAATAAAATCGTAAGGTTTAACTTATTTACTGTATTCACTTTTGATTCACTATTAATTCGAAAATACAGATTTATTTCAAAAAATCAGAAAACAAAAATTGGGCCGATGTTTTAAAATTCTGGGAGTAAACTTAATATTTTCCACTTCTTAGAAGCCTTTAAAATTTTAAACATACCAGCTCAGCAACTATTGAAAGAGTTTTTTCTGTGTGAGGCAGAATTTTTGAAAAGAGACGTACACGATTGCTTGGTGAAAACCTCGACAAATATTATTTTTAAACAAAAATATGAGTTAATGTTATTTTAAAATTAAAAAATAATAATAATAATAGTGCGTTCATGCCTGGTAAGGCGTTTGGCCAAGCGTTTTTTAACAATACTCGTGCGATAAAGCCTACTTATATGAAATCCTATTTATACAAATAAAGTCTCAATTGAAAAACAAAATTCAGTGAAGAAGCGTGCGTGATTAAAAAACTAGGCGTCGTGAGCGTGCGTGAACGTGATTGAAAAAAATATAAGAGAACGTGATTGAAAAAAAATATATATAAGAGAACGTGAGTGTGCGTGATTTACAAAACCCTCAACGTGAGCGTGCGTGAACGTGAGGCAAAATCACTTACGCGCCCATCTCTAGTAAAAGCATACCATTTTAGGCACATTTAGAACGTAGCCAAATAACTTATCGGGAAATTTTCTCTTATTTTCATAGGCATTTCGACGGCTTTTCCAATAGCCTTTCTGCTTCATAAATTTTTAAAACATAAGGGGTGTTCACAGGGTTCCCAGGTGTCCGTTTTTGAGCGGACTGTCTGGTTTTTAGTCTCTTTGTCCGGGCGACATTAAAACAAGAACCGTACTTTGTAGTGTCGTATTTTTTCTTATTCGAGAAGCAAAGTCTCCTCAAAAATCTAAAAACTCATACGAATTACTCGTATGTTTTAAAAGTGGCCCCGCAAATTTATGAAATAGTCGATGCAAATTGTTTTGAAACGGATTGGTTGCAAGTGTATTGATTTGGTCAGTCAATACTTTTGCGTATTTATCGATACCGATTTAAAAAAAGCGTACAACAGCCCAAAATATGGAATACTAGCAGCTAAAGGGAGTCTCGCCTAAGAAAAGCCAAATGTAGGGGAGAGAACAAAGCTTTTAATGCTGAGTAAAATGATAAATTTATGTATATAAATTTCCCATATAGGTTTTATGACAATTATGTGATAAAAAATAAGGCTTCTCTAAAAATCCTTACAGAGTGCAGTCATAGGGTTTATTTAAGTTTTGTTTAAAAGAATTACTCCAGGTTAGGGATGGCAGCGATTAATCATATGATTAAATTATTCTATAATTTTTGTCCAATTTACGATTTAATTGTATCGTAGTTTTGTGTTACATTAATCGATTATTAATCGATTAATTGTAATATAATTGTAAAAATATTTTCACGAAATATGAATTCTGCACCAAATTAATTCAAGAAATATGAATTCTTGTTTAAAATCCATCCTTCGATCTTTGGGCCTCTCATAAATCTCTTGTACACAAACGAAGGCGAAGAGTTAATGATTTGGATCACCCATAAAAGGAAATGCGGTTTTATTTAAATTGTCAAGTCCAATAACTAAAACAGAATATCATCGACGCTTGCAAAAAAATAAAAATAAAACGCTTATTAAAACTTTTGATTTTGCAACCTTGGGTAAATAAAATAATTATCGCCGCTAAAAATACTCGTTTTATTTTATTTAAGGCTAATTAACAGTGAATTAGAAATTTTGTATGGAAAAGTGTTTTTGTGAATACTCACTGTAAAAAAATTACTTTAAAAATTCGATTAATCGATTATTTCTCAATAATTACAATTAATTTTTTTTTTGCTTGTGATTAATCATATCATATCATATGTTTTTGCAAAACCGCCCATCGACCAATTGCACAACCGCATATTTTACGGCGACCAAATTTTACAGGAGAGCGAAAGCCCGGTCTTTCTTTGAAGGCATTGCCTTGATAGCCGGTATTTTCTCTAGCTATTATTTTACAGATCTGTTGTTTTAATAACGAGTTTACGATTATTATGCGCAAATCTCGATGCCTGGATTTCAGGGTTACCAAATCTCATTTTTGCCACAACGGCGATTTTGCAACCAGTCGATGGGCGGTTTTGCAAAAACATCGACTATATGATTAAGTAATCGATTATTTTATTTTTTTTGCCATCCCTACTCCAGGTTATTTGGATTTAAACGATCTTGTCGTTCGATTAATATTCGCCCCGTTTTTGAAAACAAATATTATCGGCGGAGTAATTTTTTCTACTCCTGTGTCTATCGCATGTGTAGAAAGCATTTTTACCACTATGCAATTCATATAGACAGATGAAAGAAACTGCATCGTTTAAACGTTCCTTATTCTTGCTCAGAATTAAAAAAAAAAAAATTAATAATGTAACAACGTTCCTAATATAAACAAAATCTGATAAATGTGGGTTATTCAAACAACTCATTTTCAGCGCCGCCTAGCGGATAATTTTTTTCTTATATTGCATTGTCGTGAGAACCAAGCGTGAGTGCCAAATTTCAGACCGATAGCTTCAGTGGAATTGACTGAAATGTTGGTTGCAAAATTGCAGGACATATGTACAAGTGAAGTTAAATAAAAGTTTGTAAACACAAAGATTAGAAAAATCGGAATCGTAATAATGAGATTTTTGGTACTGTTTTTTTAAACTTTCTTCAAAGATTGGTATAAGAAAAACTTGTTTAACTGGACCAAAACTATTCTGATTTAGACTTATTAAGTATCATTGGAAAGGTATTTTCTCACCCTTTTTATTTCTTTGCAAGTAAACTCATGCAAGATATGAAAGAGAAAGGTAGGATGAACGAGCGTCATTTCAAGTTGAATTAAGATGTGTCGGTATTTAAAAAAATTGGGGCGTGAATGAGTTTGTTTTGTTTGAAATAAAACGAGTGGAAAAATACCTTTCCACTGATACCTCAAAAGTCTACATCGGAATAGTTTTGGCCCAGTGATTCAAGTTTTTCTTAAACCAATCTTTGAAAAAATTGAAATTTTTTTTAATATTTTTAAGCAGATTTTTCAAGCTTGAACTGTTTTCTCATCTGAGAAGATTTTTTTTTCAAAAAGTTCTTTTATAGTAGGAGATCCGACAAGGGCACGACCTTGACCCATCTGTTTAATAGATGAAATCTACTTTGTGTGAAATTTAACGTCTTGGGAAATAATTCACGAGTGGGTTGGCTGAAAAAATATATTTTTAATTAAATACTCAAAATTTATTTATTTTTTTTTAATTTTGCACTCATTTTTTTAATGAGCAAATTACATATATACCAATAGAAAGCATAAAGTCTATAGAATGTATTGAACAGATGAGTGAAAATTACTAATATTACCTACCTGTTCTTACCTGTCAACCCGATGGGTAGGCCAGGAAAAAATAGACAACCCAACGTCTTCACATTCTATAGGCTTAATACTTTCGATTGGTATATAATTTGTTCACAAATCAAAGGAGTACAAAATTAAAAAAAAAATAATAATTTTTGAATATCTAATTAAAAATATCATGGGCAGGATTCTTTCAGCCAACCCACTCGCGAAATATTTATTAACACGTTAAATTTCATACAAAATAGATTTCATCCATTAAAAAGATGGGTGAAGGTCGTGTCCTTGTCGGATCTTAGACTATAAGAAGCTATTTTTATTCACAAAAAAACTAAATTTTTTAAGATATTTTCAAATATAATAAATTTTGTAATCCCGGCGGTAAAGCCGCAACTTTTTATGCTGATACTGTCTAAAGCTAAGTGTACACGGTAGAGAAATAACGCGGGATTTAGACAAAAATTCTAAAGTCTTGAAATGAATTTAATCACAGTTTGTCAACTTTTGAAATAACTACGACATTATGTCGTATATTCGGTACAAGCTAGATCTGGGCAAAACACATGATTTTCTACGTGACACTTTGTGTCACGCTTTTTCAAGCAAGAGCGTGAGCGGTTTTGAGAGAAAAATCACCTAACTTCCGTGATCGTGCGTGACTGAAATTTTGGCTCACGTGAGCGTGCGTGAGTTAGTTTTCCGTCAATCACGTAATTTTTACATATCTAGCCCTAACCGCCAAAAAGATGTAAGCGATTTTTTTAAATTTTCTTTTTGATGCAGAAATGTTCCTAGAGCGTCAAAATTAAAACTTAGAAGAAATGTCACTTACATCTTTTTGGCGGTTAGGGCTTGATATGTATGTACATACCGTTACCTTAATATAGAAAGGCCCTATCTCATATTTTTGTTCCTTCAGGCATGGTTTAAAAGAAAACTTCGACAGTTGCGAATTTCGTCGAAATGCTGATTTTTATTAAACATAATATTTCATCTAACGTATTTTCAATGTCTATAAGATATATTCAGGGCTATCACAGAATCCATCGTAGCTTCGATTTTCGTGAAATCTACGAAAGTGCTATCACAGAATCCGAATAGCTACAAACATAAATTCGAAATTCGTAGAGAGCCTTCATTGAATCCGTTCGTAATGAAGATTCGTACAGATAGTCTACGACGAGATTATGCTGTCGGAACAAAATTTAAAATCACTCAATCTTAAAAATAGTGGAAGAAAGCTGCATTATTTTTAATATTAAATATTTATTATACTCCAAATTTGTTATAGTTTGATATAATTCCATATATTTGTGTAAACGTAGACGTAAAATACCAATGCTATACATACATACATATGCACATACACGCATTCATCTGCTAGACGCTATTTAATGAATTAAAATTTTGCATAAATCGAGGAAATAATAGTTTAGCAACAATTTATTAGGAAATAAACCTAATTACTTAATATCATAAAAATTTATTTAAAAAAAAATTTTATTTCTATTTGAAATAATAAAATCTAAGCTAGAAATAAACTAAAAAAAAATATTTATTAAAAAAATAAACAAAAATTAAATAAAAAAGAAAAAAATCTCCACTGCCCACGACTCGGACTCGAACTCGGCTCTCTCAATTGGCAGTCTAGTGCTTTGTACACTCGGCCATTGCGCCTGATTCGGCAGCGCGAGCAAAATAACATACATAAATGTCTGTTGTTTCCTTTGCACTAACTGATTTCGAATCATCGTTCGAAGCTGGCAACGATATTTTCGAGTTCACTCGGATTCAGTGATAGCAATTTTTTCGTATTCGTAGCGGGCATTCGGATTCGTAGATTTTCTACGATGGATTCCGTGATAGCCCTGATTGTGAGCTATTTTACAGATTTTGTATAAATCTAGATTCGAAATGAAAATGAGACAGGGCCTTTCTATATTAAAGTACCGATATGTATGTGAATTTTCAATTAAAATAAAATCGTAAACTTCTAAGGTTTAACTTATTACTGTATTCAATTTTGACGAATTTAAAGGTACGTACAACAGATGAGCCCATTTTAGCCAAATAACTTATCGGGAAATTTTCTCTTATTTTCATAGGTTTGTCAACGGCTTTTCTAACAGCCTTTCTGCTTCGTAAAGGGGCATATGGGTCATTCCATACAATGTTTACACCTCAATATTTTTTTGGGGTGAAATATATTTTTTTACATTGTTTATCGAAAAAAGAAGACACCTATTTTCTTATTTCGTCATGATATTCGAAAATCTCGAAAAAAAAATTCCCGAAATTTTGAACTCACGGATAAGTATACTTTTTTAATTGTTTGCAGTTAATAAACTATTCTTCGGAGAAAATCAGTTAAGGCATCAAAATTGCTTAATTACCTCGGCTTTCCATGAGAGTGTGAGATAGATTACAACAAAAAAAGTGTTGCATTAAAAAATCGCATTTTTTATTTTTTTGTTTTTTTATTAACTTTATGTTTGATTTTTATTTTTTTCAACCTGAATAGTTGTCATACTTTCTTGAGTAAGCTGTAAAAATTTGAAAATGGAAACACTAAAACTGTAGAAGTTACTAGTTTTTTCATACCTGCGTACATAAAGTTTATAATCAAGTTTATGTACGCAGGTATGAAAAAACTCGATTTTGCGGAAGATTTACGGGCCTTTACGCGTTGGCGACGGCGAGTACCGCAGGCGAGGGAACGATGAGCTGTATGAGCTTTACAACGACATGGACATAGTGCAGCGAATTAAATACAGCGGCTCCGATGGCTTGGTCATGTCGTTCGAATGGACACTGACGCTCCAGCTCTGAGAGTATTCAACTCGGAACCCGCTGGTGGTAGCAGAGGAAGAGATGGAAAGACCAGGTGGAGAAGGACTTGACTTCACTTGGAATTTCCAATTGGCGCCAGTTGGCACAGAAAAGAAACGACTGGCGTGCTTTGTTGAACTCGGCCAAAATCGCTTAGGCGGTTACAGCGCCAAATAAGAAGAAGAAGAAGTTTTGTGTTACATTAATCGATTAATTGTAAAATAATTTTAAAAATATTTTCAAGAAATATGAATTCTGCACCAAATATTTTAAAGAAATATTGGGCCTCTCATAAATCTCTTGTACACAAACGAAGGCGAAGAGTTAATGATTTGGATAAATACGTTTTTATTTAAATTGTTAAGTCCCAGAACTAAAACAGAATATCATCGACGCACATAGGGGTATTTGGCCGATGTTGCCGTGGTCCGATTGTAGGAACACGCATATTTACGCGCTCATCTCGGCGAGGAGAAGGTTTAAAGCTCAAACAGTCAACGACGTAGCGTAGACGTAGGTTGACGCAGACACGATCTACCTTATGCGATTCGCGTGTTAACGAAAACTCACCACCGCATGGCGGTGACGTTGCCGTTACTTTTCTCTCTCTCTATCAACAGTAATTTTGACATGCTGCTACGCACGTCAACCTACGTTCAAGCTACGTCGTTGACTAACTGCGCTTTTATATCTAGGTTAAAACATTAACAGAGTTTCCACCTGTTAGAAATTTTTGTTCAATTAGTTAAATAAATTGCTGCAATATGGGTATCAATGTAAATGGGTGGGCAACCTCCCACCACCGGTGCCACCGGTTTAAAAAATCAATTTCAGTTCTAATTTAGAGAATTATATAATTCAAATATGTACTATTACAGAGGTGTGAAAATGTAATAAAACTACATTTTTGTAATAATTACAGTAATATAAAAGTCTTATTTTTTGTTAAGAGAATGTTGTAAGCAGGGCCGTAGCCAGGATTTTTTTCGGGGGGGTTCTGGCAATTTTTTTTTTCACTTTTATTTCAGCATATTTTGATTAAAAGAAAAATACTGATAAAAATAAAATATTTCACACAAACAACAAAAAATAAAATAATAGATAATCCCATGATGCTATTGCCTGAAAATTTTAAAATGCACTTAGTGGCATTGTGCTACTATGATAGCACGGCCGAGTAATCATAGTCAACTTATGTATAGTATAGACTGCATGACTCCCCATAAAAAAAAAACGGTACTATTTTCCACTGGAATTATAAAATCTATTATACTTTAAGACTTCCACCAAGATATCTCGCAAAAATACTAAGATTTACGTAAGGTGGACGGATTTGAAAATACCTCCAAAAATTGAGTTTTTTATTAATAAAAACAGATTTTTTAAAATATTTTTTGAAAAATCACCTCAGATTACTAAACAGTTTAAGCTTAAAAATCTTGCATAAGAATATTTGAAAAAAAAAATTCTACAGAAACATAATAATGAGATTTTTGATGCTGTTTTTGAACCTTTTTCAAAGACTGGTTTAAGAAAAACTTGAATAACTCAGTCAAAACCTTACCAATTTAGACTTATGAGGTATCACTAGAAAGGTATTTTCTCATTCTTTTAATTTCTTTGCGAATAAGCTCATTCAAAATATGAAAGAGGAAGGTAAAATAAACGAGTGTCATTCCATGTTGATTTAAGAAGTAATGATATTTGATAAGGAAAAAATTGGGACGTGAATGAGTTTTTTTGAAAAGAAATAAAGAGTGAGAAAATACCTTTCCACTTATACATCATAAGTCTATATCGGTAAAGTTTTGGAGCAGTTATTCAAGTTTTTCTTACACAAATCTCTGAAAAGGGTTAAAAAATAGCATCAAAAATCTTATTATTATGATTCCGATGATACAATTTTTTAATATTTTTATGTAGATTTTTTTAAGCTTAAACTGTTTTGTCATTTGAGAAGATTTTTTCCAAAAAATCCTTTAAGAAACTATTTTTATTCATAAAAAACTTCATTTTTAGGGGTCTTTTCAAACCGGTCCCGCTCACGTAAATCTTAATAATTTTCCGAGATATTTTGGTAGAAGTCTTAAAATATACTAGATTTGGTAATCCCACCGGAAAAACCGCAACTTTTTTACCTTTTACCTTTTCACGCGCCAAATAAAATAGGTTTGCAACTCGCAAAAACATCGATGTTGAGAAAAAAACATTTATGTTAGCAGCTTATATAAAAACATCGATGCATCGATGTTTCCATCGATCCATCCAGCTCTAGTGTGAATACCAAAAATATTTTCTTTATCCCAATCACGAAAATTAATTTGTTGAAATTTTTCAATAGAACACCGCTGTATTGTACCAATCTTTTGCAATAGAGCAATCTTTTTGTACCAATAGAGCAATATAAAAATGCACAAATCTGTACAAATGTACCAATCAAGTGTCACCGTCTTAGAAATTTATACAATTAAAAAAAATCAAAAAATTTTCGTAAAATGTCGAGTTTTTTAACTAGATTCTGAGTATGTAGTTTTGTAGCCCATCGAATTCTAGTAGAATAAAGTATAAGTTTCAAATGGCTAAAAATTAGGATTGTTTTTTTAGAATTTTTAGATAGCTCGATATTTGTACGAAAGTTTGTTGATTTTTTTTAATATAGCACAAAGTTGGAAACTTGGATTTACACGGGTTTTGTTAAAGAATGAACTATATTTTTATAAAAAAAATAACCAAAATAATACTTTAAAACTTGGAAAAAAGTGGTTCGGCTATAATTTTTTCACCACGGTATGTATTTTTTAATATCTTTAATTGGGCATGCACATTGTAAATAAAGGAAGTACATAACAAAACTTAAAAAATATGCCTTTTTTGCCTTTTTCAAAGCTCGTTTTGCCTTTTTTCAAGTTTTTAATGCCTTAAAATTCTGCATTTTTACATTTCGGGGTCAGAACACCTAAACCCCCCCCGTAAATACGGCCTTGGTTGTAAGTATTAACTTGGAGTAAATTAGCGTCCTCAATTACTGAAATATTTTCAACGTATTGCTTTTCCATACCAAGGTTATTAAGTGCATCGAGTTTGGTACAAATTGATAAATCGGTTACCGATATATACATTTGTGGTCATAAGTGGGCGGCGCCACGCCCATTATCCAAAAAATTATAATAATCTAATTTAATGATAAGAGGTTATTCCAAGAATCGATTTTGAATGAATTAGCTTCAGTAGTTACTGATTTAGCGCAGTTTTCGTGTTTCTGTAAATTACCGTTATATGGAAAGTGGGCGTGGTCATCGCCCGATTTCAAGGATTATTAGCAGATATGTTAGACATAGTCTAAGCAAGGCTCATACCGGGTTTGGTACGGGTTAGTGAAGCGGACTCTGAGATACAGCATTTCATCATAAGTGGGTGGGGCCACTCCCATTTTCGAAAAATTTCATAATAATCATAATTTGTCCCAAAGTTTTACTTCGCATACCAATTTTCAACAATTTGGATACAATATTTACTGCAATATTGTAGATTTATCTAAATTTAAAAGCTTGTATACCAAGGTTTTGCAACCGGTCAATGAACGGTTTTGCAAAAACATCGACGATATGATTAATTAATAGATTATTTTATTTTTTTTGCTATTTGATTGAAAATTTTGAAGCGTATATTTTCAGATTTAAAATTGATCCAATTTGAAAAGAGAAATAGAATTTCATTACAAACTGTTGAGGATATGACGGGCGTATTCATAGTAAAAATAAAGTCAACACTGGAGGCAGTCTCAGCTTTTTGTCATAATTTCCAACGAGTTTAACGTGGAATGGATCACATAATTTGATAATTAACGTAAATGATCGATAGCTAACAGTTTTAGGCATATATGTAATACTTCTATATTGGCAGTAAGCTAACTTCTCAATGTGTAAGCATTCCGAAATCAAAGCGAGACAGTCTAGTACCGTTTTTGTCAATGTATTGTGTACTTGAGTGCCGTTTTTGTATATGTG
>NW_016164934.1:0-10438 GCF_001687245.7 Rhagoletis zephyria | reverse complement strand
TTTAATATAGCACAAAGTTGGAAACTTGGATTTACACGGGTTTTGTTAAAGAATGAACTATATTTTTATAAAAAAAATAACCAAAATAATACTTTAAAACTTGGAAAAAAGTGGTTCGGCTATAATTTTTTCACCACGGTATGTATTTTTTAATATCTTTAATTGGGCATGCACATTGTAAATAAAGGAAGTACATAACAAAACTTAAAAAATATGCCTTTTTTGCCTTTTTCAAAGCTCGTTTTGCCTTTTTTCAAGTTTTTAATGCCTTAAAATTCTGCATTTTTACATTTCGGGGTCAGAACACCTAAACCCCCCCCGTAAATACGGCCTTGGTTGTAAGTATTAACTTGGAGTAAATTAGCGTCCTCAATTACTGAAATATTTTCAACGTATTGCTTTTCCATACCAAGGTTATTAAGTGCATCGAGTTTGGTACAAATTGATAAATCGGTTACCGATATATACATTTGTGGTCATAAGTGGGCGGCGCCACGCCCATTATCCAAAAAATTATAATAATCTAATTTAATGATAAGAGGTTATTCCAAGAATCGATTTTGAATGAATTAGCTTCAGTAGTTACTGATTTAGCGCAGTTTTCGTGTTTCTGTAAATTACCGTTATATGGAAAGTGGGCGTGGTCATCGCCCGATTTCAAGGATTATTAGCAGATATGTTAGACATAGTCTAAGCAAGGCTCATACCGGGTTTGGTACGGGTTAGTGAAGCGGACTCTGAGATACAGCATTTCATCATAAGTGGGTGGGGCCACTCCCATTTTCGAAAAATTTCATAATAATCATAATTTGTCCCAAAGTTTTACTTCGCATACCAATTTTCAACAATTTGGATACAATATTTACTGCAATATTGTAGATTTATCTAAATTTAAAAGCTTGTATACCAAGGTTTTGCAACCGGTCAATGAACGGTTTTGCAAAAACATCGACGATATGATTAATTAATAGATTATTTTATTTTTTTTGCTATTTGATTGAAAATTTTGAAGCGTATATTTTCAGATTTAAAATTGATCCAATTTGAAAAGAGAAATAGAATTTCATTACAAACTGTTGAGGATATGACGGGCGTATTCATAGTAAAAATAAAGTCAACACTGGAGGCAGTCTCAGCTTTTTGTCATAATTTCCAACGAGTTTAACGTGGAATGGATCACATAATTTGATAATTAACGTAAATGATCGATAGCTAACAGTTTTAGGCATATATGTAATACTTCTATATTGGCAGTAAGCTAACTTCTCAATGTGTAAGCATTCCGAAATCAAAGCGAGACAGTCTAGTACCGTTTTTGTCAATGTATTGTGTACTTGAGTGCCGTTTTTGTATATGTGTTGTGTACATGTTTATTTATAAACGTATGTGTTTCTATTCTTTCGTACGTGTTCATTGATATATCTGTACTGTAGTGTTTTCGGACGGTACTAGCTCTTACTGCCAATATAGGAGTATTACATATATGGTTTTAGGTATGTACATATATTTGAATTCAAAAAAATTTACATAATATTTTTGTTCGTCTATACAAGATTAAAAACGATAATCACTTTTTCGATAGATTGTCAAATATCTTCCTTCATATACAAACATACATATGTACATATGTGTATGAATACGAATTACATGATTTTTCGATTATTGACAATAATAAAAAGCAAAGGTATGAAACCAAATAGCATTTTTTTAAGTTTTTTCTAACTTGATACTATGGTACTTAAATTAAAAATTGTTGATATATTTGATCCATTTTTTGTTTCTTTTACGATACATTTTTTCATGACGTCGCGGCAACACTGATTGCATTGTCATGACAACCAAGCGTGTGTGCCAAATTTCAGACCGATAGCTTCAGTGGAATTGACTGAAATGTTGGTTGCAAAACTGCAGGACATATGTACAAGTGAAGTGAAATAAAAGCTTAAAAAAAAGCTATTAAGCGCTGTAACTTCANGATATGACGGGCGTATTCATAGTAAAAATAAAGTCAACACTGGAGGCAGTCTCAGCTTTTTGTCATAATTTCCAACGAGTTTAACGTGGAATGGATCACATAATTTGATAATTAACGTAAATGATCGATAGCTAACAGTTTTAGGCATATATGTAATACTTCTATATTGGCAGTAAGCTAACTTCTCAATGTGTAAGCATTCCGAAATCAAAGCGAGACAGTCTAGTACCGTTTTTGTCAATGTATTGTGTACTTGAGTGCCGTTTTTGTATATGTGTTGTGTACATGTTTATTTATAAACGTATGTGTTCCTTTTCTTTCGTACGTGTTTATTGATATATCTGTACTGTAGTGTTTTCGGACGGTACTAGCTCTTACTGCCAATATAGGAGTATTACATATATGGTATTAGGTATGTACATATATTTGAATTCAAAAAAATTTACATAATATTTTTGTTCGTCTATACAAGATTAAAAACGATAATCACTTTTTCGATAGATTGTCAAATATCTTCCTTCATATACAAACATACATATGTACATATGTGTATGAATACGAATTACATGATTTTTCGATTATTGACAATAATAAAAAGCAAAGGTATGAAACCAAATAGCATTTTTTTAAGTTTTTTCTAACTTGATACTATGGTACTTAAATTAAAAATTGTTGATATATTTGATCCATTTTTTGTTTCTTTTACGATACATTTTTTCATGACGTCGCGGCAACACTGATTGCATTGTCATGACAACCAAGCGTGTGTGCCAAATTTCAGACCGATAGCTTCAGTGGAATTGACTGAAATGTTGGTTGCAAAACTGCAGGACATATGTACAAGTGAAGTGAAATAAAAGCTTAAAAAAAAGCTATTAAGCGCTGTAACTTCAAAGGAAAAATATTTGTAAAAGTTGAATAAAGGACAGACGTGCATGGTATAATTTAATTTTTATTAAAAACTCCACGCCTAGTACAACGAAATTTATATTTAGTATGCTCTACATTCATATGTTTATGCTAGTACTTCACTAGAAGACATATCTTGGAATGGATTGAAAATACAACCCACTTCAAGATTAAGGCCCCTATTATGAGTTGCATCCGATCTTCGACTGTGGTCGAAAGTGCTGATCGAGCGAATTTTCATTTGGTATTATGACGCTCATTCGATGAAGAATTGCGCTATTGTGAATTTCGCTCGTTTAGGTTGTTCACAATAGTATATTTCTCACCGCTGAGAAGCTTTGTTTACAAATCGAGCAAACTAAATAGTGTGCTTATACATGTGTACATATCTAAATTTGTGTAAATTAAAATGAATAAAAAAGAAAGCAAGTTTGGTAAAACGTGGTAAAAATTAGTACAACGGAGTTCTGGTTCAACGATTCGTCAGAGCAGGCTTTCCCAAAGTGGGTACCGCGGCGTATGCCTAGGGTACCTCTAGTGGCTAGAGTATACTAGTGGTGCGGGCAAATTCTTTAAACTTTCAATACACAACGCAAGCTTTTTGTTCAAACTTCAACATGGCGGCCAGAAAATCAAAAAAAAAAATGATTTTTATTAAAATTACCTTCAGCGGCTCCTCAAAACCCATACACAACACAAATGGCTTGCAGCAAAGGGATATTTCGCTTGTGTGGTGTATTTCGCTCTTAAGCGTAGTTTCCCAGTACGTTTTGTCAACGAAAAATTGAATCAGAAAATTTTCAGAAAAATAGCCGAGAACGTCGGTACTTTTGTAGACCTAATCCGCGTTTCATCCAAGTTTTTTCTCGTTTTCGGATTTTATTCTGGCTGGGCTGTTCTCGTAACAAGCGCAGCAGCTTCGCGTAGTGTATATGTTACTTATTCTTTGGAACTTCACAATCACACTGTGAAAGTGAATCAACACGATTTTAGAGGCAGTCGAAAACGAACTTATAAAAAGTTTGAAAACTTGTGAATTTTTTAGTTTGCAACTTGACGAAAGTACCGACGTAGTGGGACTTAATGTTCTTCTCGTGTTAGTGAGGTACCCATTCGCAATGCAAATCGAAGAAGAACATTTGATGAGCGAAGTACTAGAGACTTACACCACTAGGGATGAAATTTTCAAAGCTATCGACAAATTTGTGCAGAAAAGTGGTTTGAAATGGAGCGCGATGTCTAGGATGAAGCAAGAGGCAGAAAACGTCACGAGAAGGCACTGTATGATCCGTCGGTATTCCCTGGCGACTAGGTCGCTGCGAAGATAACAGAGGCCTGCGAAATTTAAATACATCTTTGGGTTTTTCTAGCACGTCGAGATTTTTCTATTTGCATGAAAACCCCATAACTAAACAAAGAAAATCAGAAAAACGTACATATGTAACTTCGAAGTTAACGCTAAGAAAATGGAAACGGCTTCACCAGCAATTTAAATGGAAAATGAATTTTTATTTTCTGTAAATTTCCATATAATATTCAAAAAATTAAAACTATTTTTCACTTAAATTGCTTTCGTGAAATTGGCTGTAAAAGTTATTTTCTTAGCGTTAACGCGCATTCCCAGCGGTAACTTGGAAGGTTTAACTGTGAGGATGTCTACAGCTGGAAAACAAACCCGTTTTCATGTGACCCGAAAAGTAAACCTACTGAGATGACAAATTAAGCTTTTGAAAACCTTCTAGACATCAGTGAAGACAGCACTTTGAATATTAAATACTACGAAGGGAGCCAAGAGGGTTCTGGATGCAAGTGTATGCAGAAAACACTGCTCTTGGCAAGATTGCATTAAAAATACTAGCGACTTTTACTTTTACGTTTCTATGTGAGACTGCATTTTAACAAATGCTTACATAAACAAGTAATTTTTAAGCGAAAAACAAAACCGACTTCAATTCCCATATAAAAATTTAAGATTATCNGTACATATCTAAATTTGTGTAAATTAAAATGAATAAAAAAGAAAGCAAGTTTGGTAAAACGTGGTAAAAATTAGTACAACGGAGTTCTGGTTCAACGATTCGTCAGAGCAGGCTTTCCCAAAGTGGGTACCGCGGCGTATGCCTAGGGTACCTCTAGTGGCTAGAGTATACTAGTGGTGCGGGCAAATTCTTTAAACTTTCAATACACAACGCAAGCTTTTTGTTCAAACTTCAACATGGCGGCCAGAAAATCAAAAAAAAAAATGATTTTTATTAAAATTACCTTCAGCGGCTCCTCAAAACCCATACACAACACAAATGGCTTGCAGCAAAGGGATATTTCGCTTGTGTGGTGTATTTCGCTCTTAAGCGTAGTTTCCCAGTACGTTTTGTCAACGAAAAATTGAATCAGAAAATTTTCAGAAAAATAGCCGAGAACGTCGGTACTTTTGTAGACCTAATCCGCGTTTCATCCAAGTTTTTTCTCGTTTTCGGATTTTATTCTGGCTGGGCTGTTCTCGTAACAAGCGCAGCAGCTTCGCGTAGTGTATATGTTACTTATTCTTTGGAACTTCACAATCACACTGTGAAAGTGAATCAACACGATTTTAGAGGCAGTCGAAAACGAACTTATAAAAAGTTTGAAAACTTGTGAATTTTTTAGTTTGCAACTTGACGAAAGTACCGACGTAGTGGGACTTAATGTTCTTCTCGTGTTAGTGAGGTACCCATTCGCAATGCAAATCGAAGAAGAACATTTGATGAGCGAAGTACTAGAGACTTACACCACTAGGGATGAAATTTTCAAAGCTATCGACAAATTTGTGCAGAAAAGTGGTTTGAAATGGAGCGCGATGTCTAGGATGAAGCAAGAGGCAGAAAACGTCACGAGAAGGCACTGTATGATCCGTCGGTATTCCCTGGCGACTAGGTCGCTGCGAAGATAACAGAGGCCTGCGAAATTTAAATACATCTTTGGGTTTTTCTAGCACGTCGAGATTTTTCTATTTGCATGAAAACCCCATAACTAAACAAAGAAAATCAGAAAAACGTACATATGTAACTTCGAAGTTAACGCTAAGAAAATGGAAACGGCTTCACCAGCAATTTAAATGGAAAATGAATTTTTATTTTCTGTAAATTTCCATATAATATTCAAAAAATTAAAACTATTTTTCACTTAAATTGCTTTCGTGAAATTGGCTGTAAAAGTTATTTTCTTAGCGTTAACGCGCATTCCCAGCGGTAACTTGGAAGGTTTAACTGTGAGGATGTCTACAGCTGGAAAACAAACCCGTTTTCATGTGACCCGAAAAGTAAACCTACTGAGATGACAAATTAAGCTTTTGAAAACCTTCTAGACATCAGTGAAGACAGCACTTTGAATATTAAATACTACGAAGGGAGCCAAGAGGGTTCTGGATGCAAGTGTATGCAGAAAACACTGCTCTTGGCAAGATTGCATTAAAAATACTAGCGACTTTTACTTTTACGTTTCTATGTGAGACTGCATTTTAACAAATGCTTACATAAACAAGTAATTTTTAAGCGAAAAACAAAACCAACTTCAATTCCCATATAAAAATTTAAGATTATCGTTAATCTCTTCATGATCCAATGATAGGATTTAAACCAAATTAGAATGGGACCACCTTTGAGGTAACAGGTAAAATAATTATAGTAATCGGTTAACGTGGTGCAAAGTTATGCGGTAGCATACATAAAAAATAATAATAAAAAAATATTCCGACGAATTGATAACCTTCTCCGTTTTGTGAAGTCGGTTAAAAACAAATACACCAACAAGCTTTCAGCGTCAAATGGTTCGGGCTAAAATTGTCAAAGCTCCCAATAAGCTTAAAGGAAGCAATGAGATCATCAAAACAATTTCAGTCCTCACATTAAAGCTAAAGGAGCATAAAGTTTGCATTGTGTTTTCTTGTGTTCGTAGACGTTTGAAGAGTAGGGGTGCCGCGAAATTTTTTTTAGCCCAACAAGGGTGCCGCGGTGAAAAAAGTTTGGGAACCCCTGCGTCAGAGGATGAGAGCTTAGAAAACTCGGCAGGAGAAGAAGACGATTAAGAGAGTTTGAGTGTAGTCTTTCGAATATATTTTGACATACAATATATTTAAGAAATTCTGTGATTCAAATCTATTAAAAATATATTAAGACTATAAACAGCTCTATGATTTTGTTCTCAGAGATCGTGCCAACAGAGTATTCGGATTTTCTTTCATAAGTAAAACCAGCCTTTCGAGAACTGCATAAAATTAATAAAAATTGTTTATAATTAGTGTCTAGCCACNCGTCAGAGGATGAGAGCTTAGAAAACTCGGCAGGAGAAGAAGACGATTAAGAGAGTTTGAGTGTAGTCTTTCGAATATATTTTGACATACAATATATTTAAGAAATTCTGTGATTCAAATCTATTAAAAATATATTAAGACTATAAACAGCTCTATGATTTTGTTCTCAGAGATCGTGCCAACAGAGTATTCGGATTTTCTTTCATAAGTAAAACCAGCCTTTCGAGAACTGCATAAAATTAATAAAAATTGTTTATAATTAGTGTCTAGCCACCAAAAAGTAAGAATACTAATGCAAAATCATAAATTTTTCACAATTTTCTAACACTTCGCTACGCCAACGAAAGCAAAATTCTGTTCGACAGAAAATTCGAGACTCAGACGAAAATTTCGACACGCTTGCATAGCTCATAATACGGAATTCACTTTCTTTCTTCGATTGCCAGCGAAGATCGAAAACCGAATGCAACTCATAATAAGGGCCTGAAATTTGTTCATGGTTTAAACCAAGGAGTTTTATCTCTTGTAGGATTGGCACCTTTAACCCAACCACTCTGTGTATGACTTTCTTGATATATTTGTAATTCATCTGTTTAAAATTTTCTACCGGAGAATTGTTGAAGTTTTACCAATCAAAATAAATGCGATGTTTTTAATGTATCTACAGGGTGTAAAATAACAACTGTCGCACAGTTTTGTTTTTTTTTTTTGAAAAATTAAAGGGTCTTTTATAGATGTTGCGAAACAAGTACGTAAAATTAAAGTAAAATTTAACAATAAAATACTTGTTTCGCAAAATCTATAAAGGACGCTTTTATTTTTCCAAAAAAACCTGTGCGACAGTTATTATTTTAATAATAATAATAATAAATTGGCGCTTACACATATGTTAGTGTTTGGCCTACGGTTGCCAACTTTTGCATTCTTGAAACCGGGACATCAATTTCAATGCTGTATTTTCGAAAATTTTATATTTAAAATAAGAAAACAACGTAAAATTTCATAGATAAACGCTTCCACAATACAAAATTTCGATGTCAGTAATAAATTTCTATATTAGTACATATGTATTTAGCACGGGGAATTTTTCACAATGTACATACATATGTAACTTTTTACTTACATTTTTCGGCGAAGTACAGGTTAGGTTGGGTTAAGTTAACGCCGCGAGCCGATTACGAAATTTCGAATGCGGCTAATTTCGATCCCTGAGAGCTCAGGGATCTCTCTAGAAGGTCATTTACAACCGCAATCCAGAGCAAGGGAGAGAGAACACCACCTTGCGGAGTGCTCCTAATGGCTCTGCACTTAGTGCAGGGGCTTCCGCACTCCGCCGCGACAGTTCTGTAAGCCGTTGTAAGCTGTAGATAAGCCTTATTAGGTTGGTTTCAACGCCCACATTATGAATATACTTGACTACTGCCTCTGGTGTTACATTGTTGAAGGCCCCTCGATATCGAAGAAGGCCCCTTCTGCATACTCTTTATGCGTGAAGGGTTCCTCTGACCACTTTACCAATGTATGCAAGGCGATATTTGCCGACATTTTCTTGCAATAAGCATATTGAGCTCTTGAAAGACACCCACGAGGAATCGCGTTTCTTATGTACAGGTCTATCAGTCTCTCTAGCGTTTTTAGCAAAAATGAAGAGAGACTGATTGGCCTAAAATACCTAGGGGAAACATGTGTGCCTTTTCCGGCCTTCGGGATGAACGCAACACTGACTGCCCTCCAAGCTTTGGGGCTATACCCGGTCCTCACGCAGTTCTCATAAATAGGATCCAATCAATTGCACGACACCTTTAGAGCGCTTTGCAGCTGCACAGGTATGATGCCATCGGTCCCCGGTGACTTTAATGGTTTGAACGAATTTACCGCCCAGGCTATGTGACAATCGTCTAGAAGACTGGAGAAGTACAGGACCTGGGGGAAGATTCTGAAACCAGTATGCACAAATTTTCGAATCGCTATCGCACTTTTTGACGCAAAAACATTTATATCATGCGTCAAAAAGTGCGATAGCGATCCAAAAATTGTCGCTAACTGGTTACAAAATATCGCACGCAAAGAAGTACATTTGACTGTACTTCGAAGTACGAAGTAAAAAAGCTAAAAAAGAAGTACTGTACTTCCGAAAGAAGTACGGTTGGTCACATTACTCATACTACAACAAAAGCATAAAAATGTATCTAAACTTCGTGCAAAACTCCTACTGTTGACATTGTTTTATAAATAAGTTTGAAGTTGGTAAAAAATCGCGTTGATTTTTGGCAGTTTCTTCTAAACAAAAAATTGTCGAACGTACTTTGTGTACTCGTCTTGTTTAAGCAGCCACGGCTTGAATTCTTTGTTTAAAATCCATTCCTCACTAAAATTATTGACTTTATTGTCGATTAAATAGCATATGTAAAATATACATATATACATATGTATATGAATGTATTTATATAAATTACGCTGGGTCAATTTTGATTTAAATAAATCGCATTGTATTTCCTGATTCTGCGGATAACTCTAAGACAGAGTATAGAAGAAACCGTGGCTCGGAAATGAGTTTCGAGCCAGCGCATTTTTAGATGAAATAAATAATATAAAAAAAAAAACTTTTAATATACTACGCTTTTATAAATGGACTAAAAAGTATAAAATAAAATTTTTCAGTCCCATAGAATTTGCATAGAATTTTAGCAAAAGCTATTGTAAACCATTTATGAGACCTGAATTGATTTGAAGGGTAATATATGTATGTATGTGGATTAGGGGTGTTGCGAATGTGGAATTTTAGACATCCGCGGATGCGAATGCGGATGCGAATGTTTAAAAGCTAACATCCGCGGATGCGAATGCGAATGCGGATGTCAAGTATTTTAAGAAAAAATTAGGAGATTATTAAAAAAAATTAGTAATTTTTAATAATGTATTTTTTTTTATTTAGTACTTCAATTAAAAATTTGGAACGTTGTATTTAATAAAGAGTAATTTTGCTGCCTTTTGGGTTACGTAAATCAAACCTGCGCCACTAAATAACTACTCGCTCTAGGCGACAAAATTGAAGAACGTGAAACTTGAATAAATTGTAAATTCTTTTCGATTGATAGGACTTTCAGTTATATTTCTTTTTTTATTGCGGTGCAATAATTCCTTTCTGAGGATTGCATCGGAGCTGCAAATGTCGAATATATGGCGGACTTTCATCTTCTCAATCTAGCATCATGGCAAAATCGTTGTTTAAACACCGTTGTTTTCCAATTTTGAGAACCAATTCTTTA
>NW_016164933.1:25058-29476 GCF_001687245.7 Rhagoletis zephyria | reverse complement strand
AATGATAAAATGAGCACTTATTTGATGCTCAGCTGTCTTGCAGGGTTGTATGTAAAATATAAAGCACAAACACAATTGTAATAAGGATAATTGTCTGCTGATTGACAAAAATTGTATAAAATGAGCAGTGCTAACAAGCATTGTTCATTAGCTAGGTATGCGTGGCACGCGTCGCAACGTGGGTCACATGGGTAGTGGAAGGGGGATCAAACCTCCGAGACTATTATTACATATTCGAAGTGGGCTTTAACCACTGAGACTGGTGCTAGCTGTAGGGTTTAAACCTACTCTTGTTCTATGCTTTAGAGAGTAGGTATAGCGAGAGTATAGCAAATAAAGAGCTATAAACTAAAAGCGAGTGTGTTCTAATTTATTGAGAAGATAGGGTGCACACTCCTTACAGGACCCTGGACAACCCAGAGCTGCGCCCAGTACTCACGGAAGTCCGCTACAAATGGCGCCCGAGCAGGGACTCGAAAGGAAACAAAACATAAAGGAGAGTTCTTGAAAAAAACGAAGTGAAAAAGAGAACACATGTGATAGAGACACTTAGTTCAGCGGCTACCCGAAAGACCCAAACTTAAAAAGCAATAAGGGCACAAGTGAGAGAGACACAAAGTGCAGTGACCAGTGAAGAAACAGTGTGAAAAAAAACAACGGTGAAGAGAAATTGGGTATATTACCTCAACCGGGAGGAGCTGCTGAGCTAAATGGCAGAGTTCGGCCACGAAGAGACAGGAACAGTCGAAGAGCCGCGAAGACGCTTCTCTTCATTTATACAAGAAGAAAGTAACAACGAAGACTATTAAACGCGGTTCGAAGAGCTAGAAGCAAAACACTCGAGGCCTGCGCTGAGTTTTACCGCAGCAACACCAAGCGTTGCAGTGCCAGTGTCATGCAGTCACCAATGCCCGTTGACGCATTTGAGACACCACAACAATACGCAACGTATTCTACGACATCGCTGGCAACCATCATGGACCGAGTCTGTAAGTCGGATTTCAAATACGATGGCGGCCGAGACCCGCTCAGCTTCATAGCGCGTGTAGTAGAACTGGCGGAAGTATATGAGGTGAATCGCGACTTTTTACCGCGACCAATACCAGAACTACTTAAGGAGAAGGCGTTGACATGGTTCCGCAGTAATAACCGGAATTGGCGATAATAGGAGGATTTCAAAAGGGACTTTCTAAGGCTCTTCTTACACTCTCGCTACCACGAAACCTTAGCTGATGAGAGCCGTCGTCGCGCCCAACAACAGAACGGGAAATTTAAACACTATGTGTTGGCCCTTCAGAGCTGACGCATATCTACAGAAACTCTAGAAGCGAGTTTAAATGGTACGTCAAACAATCCGAATTCACCACGTTAGAAGATCTAGTGAGTTTGGCGAAGACATGGGAAATATCCCCTCGGTGAGAGAGCCACAGAGCGAACAACTCCGCGCGTTACGGAGAGATCTCAGCACATGCGCGAACTGCCTAGGAGTGATGAGGCGGCTAGAGCAGAGAGAACACAGCACGGAAGTTTCTTGAGCGAAGCCATGTTTAAGAGACTGGATGTGGGAGTGGTTAGGGAGGTGAATGCGCATGTGGTAACGGTGCTGCAGGCTATAAAGGCACGAGTAGAGCTGGCGAATCAGGCGCATGAAAGCGATCTTTTGATACAGCCTGGTTTGATGGATGGCGTGGTCCTTGGAACCGATTACCTGGCAAAAGCGGGGGTCCGATTATGTTGCGAAGACTTATACGTGACACTCCTAAAAAAGAGCTGGGCACAAGGAATAGAAGCATTCATGGCAATACGCGAGGGAGGAGCATAGAGGTCAGGTAAATGCGATCAACCCAAATCAAACCCCATGCCTACAGAAGCCGCGACAACCGACGAAGCGACGTAGTTCTTAAAGATAGAGGTACGCAAATTTGAGAAGATGTCTGGAGTTTCAAATATCGCCACTCACCGGATCGTCATGAAGGATGATCGGCCGATAAAGCAGAGGTATTGCCAGAAGAACCCGACGATGCAGGAGATTATCGCGAAGATCGGTGACCTTATCGAGAAAGGGTGTATAGAACCCTCACTCAGCCCGCACAGCGCCCCGAAGAAGAAGACCGGCAAATGGAGGCTCTGCGTCGACTACCGACAGCTGAACGTGCGTGAAGTGTCCGACGCGTGCCCCCTACCGAAGATCCAACATATCCTTGATCGACTACGAACTGCGCGTTACATTAGCAGCCTAGACCTGAAAAACTGTTACCGGCAAATCCAAACAGAAGAGCAGAGCAACCAGTACACTGCCCCCGCGAAGTTACAGCGTGACCAAGTTGTCGGCCCAGAGCTAGAGCCGTATACGTTCGCCTACCTGGATGACATTATTGTCATCAGCACAACCCTTCAAGAGCATGTCCAACATTTTTGGAAGTCTTCCGACGGCTTAGGCAGGCGATCATAAAAATGAGACCCTACCTAGAAGGATACGAGTTTACCGTCATCACCGATCACTGTGCGCTCAAATGGCTGAGTAAAGCAGAGAGTCCATCCGGTCGGATTGCAAGGTGGGCGCTGGTACTGCAGCAGTACTCCTTCCGCGTGAAGTATCGCAAGGGTAAGCTGAATGTGGTACCGGACGCGCTATCAAGACAGCCCCAGGAAACAGTGCTTGGTTCGATGACGGCAGGAGGAGTAGCGGTAGAGTGCAAGTGGCTGAAAGAGATGGCGGAGGTGGAGAGGTCTCCACATAAGTTTCCTGACATTGTTATCGAAAATCGTGACCTGTACAGCCGAATATCAGGCCAAATCGACGGTGAAGACGTGTTGTCATGGAAGTTATGCCTACCGACAGAGAAAAAACAGAGGGTGTTACGGGAAATTCACGATGTTCCAAGTGCAGGCCATATGGGGATCCGAAAAACGATAGCGCGGGCGACGGCGCGGTACTATTGGCCGGGCATGTTCCGCGACGTGAAGAAGTACGTGCGACAGTGTGAGATGTGCCAGATTTACAAACAAAGCCAGCAGAAAGCAGCCGGAAAGATGCTGACGCAGCTTGCCGAAGAACCTTGGGCGACGGTGCGTGCTGATTTCGTAGGACCTCTTCCGCGATCCAAGCATGGAAACGCTATAGCGCTGGTAATATTAGATCGTTTCTCAAGATGAGTAGAGATTGTACCAATGCGGAAGGCAACAGCGGAGGGAGTAATTCGAGCAGTAAGAGAGCGGATTGTCGGCGAATTCGGCATTTCAAAAATCCTTATCACGGATAATGGAACGCAGTTGACCAGCTCGAAATTTAAGCAATTCCAGGATGAGATGGGAATAGGGCACCAATTCACTGCTCCATACACACCGCAGCAAAATCCGCTGGAAAGAGCAAACCGTAACGTCAAGCGACTACTGACGCTGTTCGATTGATCGATGATCTGTTGCCTGAAATGACTTTGGTCCTCAACACGAGCGTGTGCGACGCAGCGGGTTACAGCCAGGCGTTTGTCGACCAAGGGTGAAAACCAAGGCTATGACGAGAATACGTTAGGAACCGGCCAAGATGCCACAACACCACAAGTAATAGCGGCGAGAATGAAATAAGTATTCGTTAGAAAGAGCACGTTAGTGATCTCAAACCATTTTATGAGAACAACGCGACAGGTTAAAAATCTCCCGTGGCATCGTCTGAGCCTAACTCGGCACACAGCGTCGAATGGGTAAATTTCAGCAGTGGCTGAAGTGTGTGAACTCGGCAATTGCCAGCAGGGGAGCGATTGTCATGACAATGGAGACCCTGAAAGAGGAGGAACTAGCCGAAGAAACCTGAAAAAAATGAAGAAGAGGAAGAAGAATAAGAAAATGATGAAAAAGAAGAAGACAACAATAAGGTTCCAAGAAAAAAAAAACAATGAAAGATACAGATGGCATGAAGCGTAAAAGAAAATTACAAAGTAAACAAGTAAGAAAGTCTAAGTTCGGGCGGAGCCGAACATTAAATACCCCGCGCAAGTATTAAATATAGGTTTTCCTCCTTTCCGAAAGCTACCGCTACATGATAAGCCGGGGTGTATACATTTTAAGTAAATTAGCGTCGTTAAATTTCGAAATATTGAAATTTCAAGCATTTCTGAAATTTACCGTTATATGAAAAGCGGCCTCTATTTTAGTGCGATTTCAACAATTTTCAACGGTTTGCTTTTATGTGGCAAGCACAATAGCCATACCGAGCTTGGTACAAATTGCTGGGCGTTGCTACGCCCATTTTCCAAAATTTTGTCATAAACGTATTTCTTGGTAAAGAATTGTTGCAACCATCAATTTTGAATAAATTAGCTTCAATATTTACTGATTTATCGAAGATTTTGTATTTCTCGAAATTACCGTTATATGGGATGTGGGCGTGGTTATTGTCCGATTTTAGAAATTTTCGGCCA
>NW_016164933.1:18403-22218 GCF_001687245.7 Rhagoletis zephyria | reverse complement strand
GACGGACGGACGGACGGACGGACGGACGGACGGACAGACAGTCACCGCTTAATCGATTTCTCTTTTCATTCTGATCATTTATGTATACATTTGTCTATATCTATCTCGATTCGTTTTGCCTGTTATAAACAACCGTTATGTGAACAAAGTTATAATACCCTTGTGCACAAGTGCGCTCTGGTATAAATATAATAATTACCAATATAATATTAAAATTAATGATAACAACAGCAGCAATAATAATAATAATCATTATATATACTAATAATAATAATACCTAGAAACATTTATATTTAGTTATAATAACAAAATAATACTAATACTAATAATTAATATTAATAGGAGTAATACCGCAATGGCAACCCGAAATCTACTACGGTTCGAATTAACACGACAAAACTCCCTTTTGGATAGTCAGCAACCCCGTCATCAAAATATAGCTGTGCGGGAATAACAAATAAACAAAAGAAACACAAGATGTAGAAACACAATGTAGAAATGAAATGGCAGCAAAATTACCGACATTTTGCTGGAAAAGTGCCGAAAATATAATAACAAAATAATAGTAATACTAATAATTAATAATAATAGGAGTAATACCGCAATGGCAACCCGAAATCTACTACGGTTCGAATCAACACTCCCTTTTGGATAGTCAGCAACCCCGTCATCAAAATACAGCTGTGCGGGAATAACAAATAAACAAAATGTAGAAACACAATGTAGAAATGAAATGGCAGCACAATTACCGACATTTTGCTGGAAAAGTGCCGAAAATGAAGGAAAATACAGTTGGTCGCGCAATGGCCACTGTCGGCAATAAAAAGGATGTGCCGCGGGCCTATTGGGGTGCAGAGTACTTGGCAAATAATACCCCGCATTTGACGAGCGAAGAGGAGGAGATGGAGCACGAATCCTCACAGGTAACAATCTCACGGCAGCGAGCCACGCAGTGAATGTGATGGCGAAGTAGAGCGGGCGCCAACCCCCATTACCATCTCGTCCGACGAGGAGGAGTAGTATGCCAAAACGCAGGGCGAATTCTCCATCGCTACGAAAGACGCCAGACACCTCGGTAACGGGTACGTAGAATATGCGCCCCATATGCACATGCGCATCAGGCTACACGACCCGACCGCATCGGAATAGCCACATCCACCGCCGCAAAAGCTGTGCGCAAAAGTGAGGGCGCGACCGAGGCGAGTTGGTGACGAAAATTTAGTCACACGTAAACAATCAGCAACAGAAGCGGCTGTCATTCAAATGCATCGTAAACGCCAGGTGCACAGGTTGCGAATCACCAAGACTGGCAAGGTGACCGTAAGTCTTGCTGCCGGGAGTAAGGAGGGAGTGTGAGGACCCTGTGGCCCCACAACAATTTATATATATACATTCTTTTTTACATTTAAATTGTATGAGCTAGGCTGTTATCTACCTTGAATTATTTATATGAATTGTACTTGTTTGTATATACACATGTACAAATATANTGGGCCCCACAACAATTTATATATATACATTCTTTTTTACATTTAAATTGTATGAGCTAGGCTGTTATCTACAGAAATTATTTATATGAATTGTACTTGTTTGTATATACACATGTACAAATATATATATATGTACACTTGTATATGTTTTAATTTATTTCATATGTATGTATACGTATGTATGTAGGACAGTGAGAACGCACTATAAGCTGACAGACAATTGCAACCCGGAGTGTAGTGAAAGGGGAACGGACTGGAAAGGCGACATGACGAAGGACTAGGCAGTGATGAGAAAAACATCAACTACACATTAGTTGCGCGACGGTTAACACGCTCGGACTGTATAGGCTAAGTGCTTTAAAACTTTTAATAAACTTGTTAACTAAAACGTATTAAATTGTTTTATTGGTGCCTACAAGTGACGCTTTATTTAAAAAAAAAAAACAAAAGAAGCGCTTTCAATAGCAAGTGCGTGCAACGGTGTGGGGGAAATAAAGCTTTAAGCAAATTAAGTGTTCGCGAATAATTTTGTAGACTCCGCAACCACGCATATGGTACGTGCACACATTCGTGTGTAAAAGTATGCACATACATATGTACACTTGTGTGAAAATTTTTCGAAGCCTATTACCGATAGGCCATTAGGTACAGCCAACAAGCGGAACCACGCCATCCAAGGTCCCGTTTAGACCATACGAGTTAACCTTTACTCAGCGGCGTCAAAAGCCTAAAACTCAAAACGTGCGCAGAGAGAAAAACCGTTTTTGTGCATAAAGTGAGCAGCGGGGCTGATAACGCAGCCCGAGAAAAGCAGACCATCAGGGCGCACAAAGTACATCATCAGTAGGCAACGTGAGCAAAGAGGTCGATTTCGCAGTCCGAGAACTGACCAAATCGAGCCGTAGCAGGAAGTGGAAAAATCACTGGAGTGCGCAAAGTACAGCATTAGTTGGCAACGTGAGGAGAGGCCGATAGCGCAGTTCAAGAGCTAACTGAACCGAGTCCAGCGGAACGCGTTGAAAAACGAAGAGCGTAGTCGCGCTTTAACCGCATCATCAGTTAAAAGCGTGAGCAGAAACTCCAGAGACTCTGAGAACGAAACAACCCGAGCTGTATCAGAACGAGCGAGAGACAGCGAATACTGCGTTACATTTGTTAAAGTGTGAACAGAAATCCCGAAGAGTGCGCGCAGAATTGAAATCGATCAACGGCTCGAGTGGCAGCGTAGTCGCAAGCAAGTGCGAGCAGCGAATATTTCCGAGTTGGCGCAGAGAGTGCGCAGAATTTCAATTGAGCCACGGCGCGAGTGGCAGTGCAGTCGCAAGAAAATTCGAACAATAGTATAGAGCAGCAAACAAATTTTTGAGTTGGCGCAGAGCGAGCGCAGAAAATAAGTTGAAGCAGCGGCGGAGAACGACGGAGATTGGCACCATAGTCGCAAGTTAAGGACGACTGCATCAAATATACATACATAAATATGCAACGAAGCAGAGGTGCAGAACGACTACATCGAAGCAGAGGCCAAACATCGCAGCAGTGTGAGCAAGCGAGAGGAATAATTTATGGTAATTTTCGGCATTTCTCCGCAACGAGGTATGACTTTTAATTTACATATTTAAGTACACACAAATAAAGTAATATAGCTATCTAGCTTACGCTTTTGCATATACGTCTTCAAACGCAAGCAAAATTAGACAACTAGATTGTAAAGAAAATCCAATTGGAGAAAGAAGAAGTAAAGCAAATGTAAAGTAAAAATAAGAAAACTTTGATACTTATTGGAATTTATAAGAAATGATGTAAAGAGAAATATCAGTAAGAAAATAACACCGAGCGAGTCTAATCTTCTTCTTCTTCTTTTTTGGCGCTGTAACCGCCTAAGCGATTTTGGGCGAGTTCAGCAAAGCACTCCAGTCGTTTCTCCTTAGTGCCAACTGACGCCAATTGGAAAAGCCAGGTGAAGCCAAGTCCTTCTTCACCTGATCTTTCCATCGCAGTGGGGGCCTCCCTCTTCCTCTGCTACCACCAGCGTGTTCCGAGTTGAATACTTTCAGAGCTGGAGCGTCGGTGTCCATTCGAACGACATGACCAAGCCAGCGGAGCCGCTGTATTTTAATTCGCTGCACTATGTCCATATCGTTGTAAAGCTCATACAGCTCATCGTTCCATCGTCTGCGGTACTCGCCGTCGCCAACGCGTAAAGGACCGTAAATCTTCCGCAAAATCTTTCTCTCAAACACCCCAAGAGCCGCCTCATCGGATGTTGTCATTGTCCATGCTTCTGCGCCATATACCAGCACGGGCATGATGAGTAACTTATAGAGC
>NW_016164933.1:0-15873 GCF_001687245.7 Rhagoletis zephyria | reverse complement strand
CTTTCTGCCGTGACCCAAGGCTCCACTCGGATTGGTTACCGCATCTCGCACATGGGTTGCTCACGTTGCCCAGAGTGCGCGAACGAGGACGCAAGAGTCGGGGTTGAGTATAGCCATGCAACTGTAACTACATACCCAGCGCAACGTCTATAACCCATTGCACTCCTGCGAGTCTAATATGAAAATTATAATCAAAACAAAAGCGAAACAAGTAAAACAAAATAATCCTATGCGCATACACATGTACTTAGAATTTGAATATAAATTTAAGAACAATATTATATCGAATTAAATGCACACTTTGGTCTAACCGCATATCAAATTATTACATATGTATATTTGTCAAGTTCTCATAATTGAAATATAATAATATTTGTATTTCTGTCAATTTATGTAAATTTTGCGTACACATACCGACCGACATGGACCGCGAACTAATTTTCACTGGTAACGAATTAAAAGAAAAACTGACCGCGTTGAACTTGTCGACAACCGGACGGAAGGCAACATTACAGGACCGATTGTGTGAGCACTATGGTCTGACTGTGGGTGATGATGATGGCTGCACTGTCGAAAGGGATTCAGGTCAAAGCTTTGTGTCACCTGGTTTGGGTGCCTCGCGTCCTTCATTCACGCTACGTGATATCGAGGGGTCGTTGAAAACTTTTAGCGGTTCAGGTCATACCTCTGTTGAGCAGTGGCTTGATGACTTTGAAGACAACGCCACTGTGGTACAGTGGGATGATTTGCAGAAATACATCTACGGAAAGCAATTACTAAAAGGTGCAGCGAGAATTTTCGTTCGAAGTCAACGGGGCGTAACGAATTGGGGTTCCTTAAAGCGTGCACTAAAGAAAGAATTTGGCTTTGTGACCGCATCTGTCGATGTGCATCGGTTACTTCGGAATCGACACAAGCGTTCAAACGAAGGATACCGCGAATATTTGTATAGTTTAATGGAAATCGGTAAACAAATAGATCTCGATGACTGAAGCCTTATTGAATACTTCACAGAAGGCATCCCAGACTCTAGATCAAATAAAAGCTGTTTGTATCAGGCCAGAAATATCGACGAATTAAAAGAGCAGATTATAATTTATGAGAAGATTCATTGCGGTCGTCAAACCAGTTCGAATTCGACTCAAAATTATCGCGACGCAAAAGACAAAACCCCAAATGTGCAGCAAGGTGGATCACGTCGATGTTATAAGTGTGGAGCTAGCGGTTATATAGCACGCAGTTGTCAACGAAAGCCAACATGCTTGGAGTGCGGTCAACCAGGGCATCGAGCTGTTGATTGTCCAAAAAGGGACAGCAAGTTGAAGCAGGAAAATGCACGGGTCAACATGTTAGAGCCAAAGCAGTGTATCAGGTCACCGGGATGTGTTATTTTCAAAGATTTCACTTGCAATAATTATTAATTTTCGGCCTTGTTGGATACTGGGTGTGATTTATGTTTGATTCGCTACGACGTGCTTATGATGTTGGGGGAAATTGAGTTGTCAAATGAGAAGCGTGAGCTCAGAGGCATTGGTAATAGTATATTACGCACGTTAGGAAGCTTCAACATGAAATTAGAAGTTGATGAAATACAGCTAGAGTTTGTTTTACATGTTGTCAGGGAACGCGATATTATGTATGAAGCCATCATTGGCAATAGTGTTCTGAAACAAGTAGGTTTAATTGTTACTCAGGGCAACGTCGAGTTTAGGCAGAAGCGGGAATCGGAAACGGCCAAGGCCGCTAAGACTTCGGACCATAGCGACGAAAATGAGTTTTTGGAGGAATATAAGACTTTGTGTTTGGGTTTAGATCCTATTGAAAAGATTGACTTCGACGTCGAATTATCTCATCTAGATAGAGCACAGGCTTTGGAAGTTCAAAACTCACCCGTTAGCATGAAGATCTTTTTGATTGACGATACTCCAATATATCAGGGCCCAAGACGTATGTCTTATGCTAACAGGTATGTAGTGGACCAGCAAGTAGCCGAGTAGTTAAGGGACGGAATTATTCAACCGAGCTTATCAGAGTACGCTTCTCTAATAGTACTCGTTGGAAAGAAAGATGGGAGTAAAAGACTGTGCTGTGACTACAGGCGTCTAAACGATAGAATTATGAAAGACCATTTTCCTATGCCCCTAATAGATGACGTGTTGGAGAAGCTACTGAGTGCACGTGTGTTTACTACTCTGGACCTGATGAATGGATTTTTCCATGTACCTCTCGAAGTGAAGTGAAGAAGGTTTACCTCGTTCGTGACCCGATTAAAACAATCGCGGTAGAGTGCTTTCCAACACCTACTGATCGAAAGAGCGTTCAAAGATATTTAGGGTTGACTTCCTATTTCCGTCGTTTTATTGAGGGTTATGCTGTGGTCGCAAAGCCACTTTTTAACTTGTTGCGTCAGGGCGAAAACTTCGTTTTCGGAGGGGAACAGGAATTAGCGTTCCGACAGTTAAAGGCTGCGTTAGTAAGCGCGCCCGTTTTGCGATTGTACAACCCGAAGGAGGTAACAGAGGTGCATACAGATGCTTCGATACACGGATATGGCGCTGCCCTTCTACAAAGGGATAGCGAAGACCGACAACTCCACCCAATACAATGTATGAGTAGGATACCAACACCAGTGGAAGAGCGTTACCACTCATATGAACTTGAAGTCCTCGCGATCGTGTCGGCGCTTAAAAAGTGGCGCGTCTACTTACTGGGCATCCCGTTTAAGATAATAACGGATTGTAACGCGTTCACCATGACGATGTGCCAGTAAGAGTATCACGTTGGGCCCTCTTTTTGCAAGTCTTTACGTATGAAATCGAGCACCGATCCGGTAGTAGAATGCGGCATGTCGATGCCTTGAGTAGGATGTCATGTTTGTTGCTCGAGGGTTCGCTTAAATTTCGATTGCAACAAGCACAAAAAGAGGACGAACGGGTAAGGGCAGTACTCAAAATACTGAAAAAAGATAGCTACGAGAACTTTTAAACAAATCATGGAATTTTATATAAAGATCCCACCAAGGAACTTTAAGTAGTACCCGCGCAGATGGAGGAGGAGATCATACGGATTGCGCACAATCAAGGATATTTTTCTGCGAAAAGAACGCAAGAAGCAATCGAAAAATCTTTTTACATCCCAAAGTTACCAGCAAAAGCTACAAAAGTGGTGAGAAGTTGTGTGCAATTCCTCATTGCCGAAGCAAAGAGCGGCAAGAAAGAAGGATTTCTGGAGCCGATATACAAAGAAGACCGGCCATTGAGGTACCTACCATATCGATCATATAGGCCCGATGGAAAAAACTAGCAAACGATGCAGCTATATTCTCGTTATAGTCGACGCCTTTTCGAAATTCGTGCGGCTTCATCCAACACGCAGTACAGGTGCAGAGGAAGTGATCGACAAACTTAAGAAGCAGTCTTCAGTGTTCGGCAACCCAAAACGTATACTTTCGGATAAAGGTGCAGCTTTCACATCAAACTCCTTCAAGAGCTATTGTGAAAGCGAAGGCATCCTGCATGTATTAATCCCTAGCGGCGTACGAAGGGGAAACGGTCAGGTTGAGCATATTCACAGGATTATAATGCCGATGCTGACAAAATTATATTTCGAAACCCCAACAAATTGGTACATGTATATCGAAAAAGTGCAGCAGACGCTCAATAATACACCCCCAGAAGCACGAAGATAACACCATTTAAATTGTTAACCGGAGTAGAAATGAGAACAAAAGCAATTCCCGAATTAAATGAGTTTCTTGAAAACGAAGCAATTGAAGAATTGGACAGGTCAAGAGAAGATAATCGGAGAGAAGCACAACAGAATTTTAAGAAAGTGCAGGAGGAAAATCGAAGAAATTTTTACAGTAAGCGGACAGAGGCAAAGAAATACAAGTTGAACGAATTGGTAGCAATCAAGCGAACCCAATTCCGAAGCACCTTAAGACTTAGACCAAGATTGTTCGGACCCTACAAAGTCGTTAAAATCCTACCCCACGATCGCTATGAGGTGGAGAAGATTGGTGAGAGCGAGGGACCCAAGCGTACTACTACGGTCGCTGAATTTATGAAGAAGTGGGAGCCATCGTTTGAGGCCAAACGTTAAGTCAGGTTGGCCGAATGTGGGACAGTGAGAACGCACTATAAGCTGACAGACAATTGCAACCCTGAGTGTGGTGAAAGGGGAACGGACTGGAAAGCGACATGACGAAGGACTAGACAGCGACGAGAAAAACTTCAACTACACATTAGTTGCGCGACGGTTAACACGCTCGGATGGTATAGGCTAAGTGCTTTAAAACTTTTAATAAACTTGTTAACTAAAACGTATTAAATTGTTTTATTGGTGCCGGCGATCCTACATGTATGTACATTAGGGTGGTCCAAAAACAGCAAAATCGGAATTTTAATGCTCTCACCCCCTAGGATTGTTCTATATCTTTGAAAAGTATACCCCTATTTTAATTTTGAAATCAAAAAAATATTAAGAGGTNGAGAAAAGTATACCCCTATTTTAATTTTGAAATCAAAAAAATATTAAGAGGTCGCTCAAAGCGCTCAAAGTTTCCCATGTATTTTTATATGGGAAATATAACTTTTTTCCTAGAAATGGTATAGAATTTTTGGAAGTCTATATTTTTCGATCGGAAGACTCTAGTTCTCTTCAGGAGACTTTCAATAATAATACCCAACTTTTTATTTAACCATATTTTAATACTAACGATTTTTTATTGGTCGCCCCATTGCATTTTTCAGGGTTTTTGGCGGCTCTTTAAATTATAGTTGCAACGAATAAATGGTTAAATATACAATTGGGTATTATTACTGGGAATCTCCTGCAGATAAACAAAGTTTTCTGGTAGAAAAATATAGGTTTTTAACTATTCTATACCATTTCTACGAAAAGTTGTTTTTTCCCCATAAAAAATATATGGAAAACTTTAGGCGCTTTGAGCGACCTCTAAGTATTTTTTGATTTCAAAATAAAAAAATAAGGGTCTATTTTTTTGGGTATGGAGCAATCCTAGGGGGTGGGAGCATAAAAATTCCGACTTCGCTTTTTCTCATGCATTTTGGGACCACCCTAATGTACACACACTCATTGGATTGCATTTATTTGAATTGTAGTTGGTATACATACTCATATACACATGTGTATATGCATGCACTTATATTTTGAATTATCACTTCCATGTAAAATATGGTGACAGGTAATAAGTCAACGGAAATAAGGTCAATTGACTTTATTTCCCACCCTGTTGCGAAATAAAGTCAATTGACATTATTACCTTTGTAAAAACGAAATAAAATCCATCGACATTATTTCTCTTTCAAACATTAAATTTGCTTAGCTTTGCGCTCGCGCCCCGCGTACCCCGCTGACCGGCGCGCACACCACGTCACGCTACGCCGTAATTTATTGAGGAGATAAGGTGTTGACTCCTTACAGGACCCTGGACAACCGAGTGCTACGTTCAGTACTCAGGGAAGCCCGTTACACAGTGGCATACTCATGGAGAAAAGTTGTGGTTATTGGAAAAGGGGGCGTGGCACCTCCCATACAAACCGAATTTTCCATACTGCATATCTCTGGAAGTATTCATGGTAGCGTACTGAAACTTGGTATGGAGATATATGAAATCAATCACGTGGTCATGAAAAAATTGGGGCTATAATAAAAAGGGGCGTGGTACCTCCCATACAAACCGAATTTTGCACTGCATACCCTGGAAAATGTTCATGGAAGAGGACTCTAACATGGTAAAGTGAAAGGTGAAAGCCATCGCATACTCATACAGAAAAATTGTTGTTATAGGAAAAGAGAGCTTGGCGCCGACCATACAAATCGAATTTTTCATACTGCATATCTCTGGAAGTGTTCATGGTAGAGTACTGGAATGTGGTATGGGGATACAGTAAAACCCCCTAAAGTACCTCACGAAAAACTTCAGCTTTTTGAGGTACTTAGGCGGGTTGGGTACTTAAAAGAACCCGCTTAATTACCTCGATGCGGGTACTTAAGCGAACATAATTTGTGATGTAGTTACATCTTCTTGTTAACTTACATAAAGAAGTCCTTGAATAAAACATGAACATTTAATAAAGTATACGTAAGTTAAAATCAAGATCATAGCATTATTAAAATATATAAACACATAAAGGAAAACTTTATTAAAAAACAGATAAAGCAATGTTATGTGATTTTAACAAGAATTAAATGAAAAAGTCATTGATTGTACATATTTTTTTTATACATAAAAGCAGGGCATATCATTTTGGACCAAATTCAAAATGATATTGTTTGCCACTTATGTTTGTTTATTTTATAATTTTTAAAATTTTGCAATTAAAAAGTTCATTCCCTAACAAATGCAAAACTTAAAATATAAGCTTAAAATTTTGCAGAACACTAAAAAAAATTATCAAAATTTTTCAGAAGTGTTTAAATGTTTTATGCGTATACAGTTTTATAACCCAATCAATTTTAGTGCGCAAGTTTCAAGTGGCTAAAAATTACCGCTGATTTTTTAGAATTTTTTTTGTCGAAGGTGTGTAGCGCTGCCACTGAATTTCGAAATATGCAAAAGTTTTAGGATATTTAAAAAAGCACTTAAAAGGGGAAAATTATAAGTAAAATGGTAAACGGGGTACGACAAATCTAGGTACTTAGGCGGGTTGGGTACATAAGCGGGGAGGTACTTAAAAGAGGGGTTTTCTTCAGAATACTTTAAAAAATTCACGGTACCCAAAAATGTTGAGAGCTTAAGCGGGTTGGGTACTTAAGCGGGGGATACTTAAGCGGGTTTCACTGTATATGAAATCAATCACATGATCATGAAGAAAAATGAGAGCTATTATAAAAAGGGGCGGTACACCTCCCAAAAAAACTGNGTAAAATTTTGCAGAACACTAAAAAAAGTTATCAAAATTTTTCAGAAGTGTTTAAATGTTTTATGAGTATACAGTTTTATAACCCAATCAATTTTAGTGCGCAAGTTTCAAGTGGCTAAAAATTACCGCTGATTTTTTAGAATTTTTTTTGTCGAAGGTGTGTAGCGCTGCCACTGAATTTCGAAATATGCAAAAGTTTTAGGATATTTAAAAAAGCACTTAAAAGGGGAAAATTATAAGTAAAATGGTAAACGGGGTACGACAAATCTAGGTACTTAGGCGGGTTGGGTACATAAGCGGGGAGGTACTTAAAAGAGGGGTTTTCTTCAGAATACTTTAAAAAATTCACGGTACCCAAAAATGTTGAGAGCTTAAGCGGGTTGGGTACTTAAGCGGGGGATACTTAAGCGGGTTTCACTGTATATGAAATCAATCACATGATCATGAAGAAAAATGAGAGCTATTATAAAAAGGGGCGGTACACCTCCCAAAAAAACTGAATTTTTCATATTGCGTATCTCCGGAAGTGTCCATGGTAGAGTACTCAAACATGGTGTGGGGATATATGAAATCAATCCCATACTCTTAGGGAAAATTGGAGCTATTTCAAAATGAGACGTGTCGTCTTTCAAACGCACTGAAACTATTATGTATCTTTGTAGGCATATACACTTTTGCAAGGTTATTTAAAACGGAAATGCAAATATGCCTTCTGACAACAACCAAACCGTAATATTAGAAGATAAATGCGTCACTGAAAATCATGAACGTGAACTGTTTGTGAAAATTTCGGACCAGAATGTTTCAATACAAAAATTAATTTTCGGTGGGACGAAGTTCGCTGGGTCTGCTAGTATTAGATAATAAACATTATATAATCGCCACAGAATGCTAAAATGTCTTTTCCCGATTTATATTTTCGCTACTGTATCTGCCTCTTTTATTTTTCCCATATATGAAATTTTTAGGGAATTAGTAGTTTCTTTTAATTTCGCTAAATTCAAGTTAGAATTGTTTCATGGAGAGAAGCTGCTAATTGCTCTCGCAATCTGCTCCCGCGTGACAATTTCGTTAACGACATTATTCTTGTAAATTCTGAAGCTATCCTTATAAACCTCCCATTCTCCCGTGGAAAAGCTTAAGTTGATAGCTTAACAAGACCCTTTCCCGAGTTTCGAGACCTCCCCTCCTCATAATGGAGGTTATTTTTTCGGCCTGAGATTACGGGGCACGATACTTTAAAGGCCGATCCCATAGCCTTTACGAATTTGTTGCACTTGGTTTCTATATTTATATATATATATTATATTATATTATAGTTGTTTCCAAAGTTTTTACTGGCCAAACTGGTGCACCGCCGCCAGTTTGTTCTCTTTGGATTACGAAAAGCAAGGGAAACATTCTGGCTAACCGATAATTTGAACAGTTTGTACCTATGATCAGAAATTGATTTCCGATCAGATACCCTCCACTTCCCTACCTTAATGCTACCTTTGCTACTAAAATCGGTAGTTAGTGTTATATCAAACACTTCCTTTCATTCACCTAAAGTATCAGTGCGAGAAAAGTGAACGCAGATGTGCTACCCGGATTACAAACAATTAGGTTAGTGCTAAGAATGTAATAGATAAGAAACTCACGGCTAGTATTTATGTATTTTCGAGCTGCCCGAGATTGAATGCCTGAAGTTGCAATCTCATCCTACAAGTACATTATCTCATTAAAATTTCTCGACGGTGTGTCCTTTTTGTGCGGCATGTACCACGAGTCGATGACCATGCTGGTACCACCAATCGCGTCGAGTCTCGTTGCTGTTAAATCCGATGAGCTATGGGAAGGGATGAGAAAAGTATGGTATTGAGGTTTAACCACATCACAAGATTTAGGCTGACCATCCGATTTCTAGTAGAATATTTCGTATCCACTCAGATGAAGCCCGGTGGTCTACAGCCAGCGCTCCTGAATGTGTGCGTTGTCGACAATTTCCTCCAACAGGAAGACGGAAAAGTTGTCCGGCCAGCCTCGAGTGCTGAAGTTTTATCTGGACAACCTTCATAACCATTTTTTAATTCTAGTCAGCAGCCGGGCCGTGAACAGTAGGCCTTCCAGGAGCTTATTTGCGTCGTCGATCACGTCAGGCTCTTCTTCGTCAGCATTGTTCGCCCGGAAAACTTTTAAGTTGGCCCGCCGGACAACAAAGGAGACAGTCGGCCTTTTGCAAAGCCTCGATGCTATCTCCACCAATGAGTATCAAGAAGGACATGCTAGCTGTTCGTTACTCTCCAGCATGAATGACCACTCATTCGTCCATCGGAATTTCGTGGTTCTGTGTGCGCAGGTGTTTTAACAGCGCCCCGCTATCCATCTCCATATGTGGGACCAAAATACGAGCTCTCGGCCTCCTGGGGATGTCACTGTCAGGGATGAGCTTTAGCCTCAAACCATCCCAAGTATCAATGATGCTCTCCAGGCTCTTCTCCAAGAAAATCTTTGAGAGTTGGTCCTCACATTTCACCACCCTGTAACAGCGCACTACCTCCGCAGAGTCGAATCTGGGGCTCTGCCATTACCGCGTCAATTGAGATAGCCCGACATCTATCCGTCCATCCATCGCCTGAAAAAGAATTTTGTCTTCGGCGTCCTTTGGGTGCACGATCCCTTTAGTATGAGACTACCTAAACCTAAGTGTACACGGTAGAGAAAAAACGCGAGACTTAGACAAAAATCTCGCCAGATACGTGTAAACATTCAATAGAGCTCTACAAGAGACTCACTTACAAAGTCTATGTGAGAGTTATTTAGCGAGACTTTTTCGTCGTGTACACAGTCCAACGGAGCTAGATCGGAAACTCTACGACAACTCTACGCTCTATTTAGCAAGCTAAATAGACTTTTTGCTCTACGGAGACGTATAGTAAAGTCTTGACAATGAACTTCATTACAGATTGATAAATTTTGAAATGGCTACGGCATTAAATCGTATATTCGATACAAGCACACCATTTTAAGTACATTTAGAATGTAGCCAAATAATGAACTGAGAATCATCCTCTTATTTTCTTTGGCGTTTCAATGGCTTTTCCAATAGCCTCCGTCCTTTGCAAAGGGGCATAATTATTGGTTAAAACATTTGAACAGGTGGTCTGGTACTCTGGCAACAGTCGTTGCATCAGTTATCTGCTGTTTTGTCAGAGTGCCAGGCCACTTGCTCAACTTGGTGAATACCTACATGCATATACATATATAGTAGTTTGGCTGCAACTGCTCGGAGAAACTGTTTGATTTGAGTCCAAAAGTACACAGAGTACCGAAGAGAGAAGTTGCCATGTTTAATTTTTAAGTACATTTGTCTACTTTTAGGTACATTTTTGCAAAAATGTATTTTATGCCGTCAGAAAATATGTGAATGCTGTCAAATCGACGAAGGGCTAGCGCTCCGCCGATGGCGCCAAATATATTTTCTACAACGTGGATTTGATATAAATACATGTGCATACAACAAGCATTGACAACAATTCGAGATAGAAAACTAACTCTAGGCGAGAGGTAAATATTGTCTACCGTGTACACAGCTTGTAGAGTACGTGATAGATAAAAGTTGAGATTTCTCTATTTTGTCTCTAGCTAGAGTCAATATCTCCTAGAGTTGCTCTACCGTGTAAACTTAATTGAGAGAGGAGATTTTTATTTCAGTAAAACTCTCGAGAGATTTCTCTACCGTGTGCGCTTAGCCTAATGCCGGATGTCCACTAGGCATTAAATGGCAAAAATGACAAATGGCAAAGTCGGGCATTAAAAAATTATCGTGCCATTATGTAAAAAAATAGTCATTGAGTTCATTTCCACATGGCATTTTTTTTAAATGACAGACATTTTTTGTCATTTCAATGCCAAGTGGTATCGTTTGTCCCTAAGTACTTTTGACGTCGAAGGTTCGGTATTTGGCTACCCCTTGACAGCTGTAGAACATTGTTGATTAGATGACGGAGTACTTGGCCCACAGTTCTGGCTTCGCCATATGGGGTCAAAGTCTCCTGACTCTATAGAAGGGGCTCCTCCTCCGCGGAGAGCTCGGACGACCCAGTCGAGGTGTCGCAAAGTTGTGAGTGTTTGTCGTCAGACCTGGTTCTTATGGTCGCCCACCATAGTTGCCAACTTGGTTGCTTACAGCACAGATTTAGTGCTTTTTGAAAATTAAAACGCCAAAAAAATTATTTAGTACCTAGTGCCTTTTTTAGTGCTTTTTTTCTGAACTAAAATTACTTCGAGATAGTTACAACCTGCAATAAATTAAAATATTTAAGGCTGTGGCAGCACTGAATTTACAAGAATCTACAAATTGAAATTTACTAAAATACAACCATGATTGATAAAAAGTTGCAAAACCACCTTGTTAAATACTATTCACGTTGAAAATGCTAGTACCCAAGTAAGTTAAGTATTTGTTTTTTTCTTTTCTAATTATTTGTAAAATGTTATTTTTTTTACCACCTGAGTTTCTTGGTGCTGAATCCAAATCTGGCCTCACAATTGCTCTAGCACTAGAATAATGAGATATCCTAACCTCAAAGTGCCAAAAACATGGTTTTTAGAGATATTTGAGGTTATATAATGAAAACATCAAATTATTTGCTCATTTCTAATCAGGGCATCATTTTCGTTTGATGCGATTCGATTTTTCTTTCTCGAGATATACCAGTTTTAATGTGCAGTACTTCGGCATTATGNCAACCTGCAATAAATTAAAATATTTAAGGCTGTGGCAGCACTGAATTTACAAGAATCTACAAATTGAAATTTACTAAAATACAACCATGATTGATAAAAAGTTGCAAACCCACCTTGTTAAATACTATTCACGTTGAAAATGCTAGTACCCAAGTAAGTTAAGTATTTGTTTTTTTCTTTTCTAATTATTTGTAAAATTTTATTTTTTTTACCACCTGAGTTTCTTGGTGCTGAATCCAAATCTGGCCTCACAATTGCTCTAGCACTAGAATAATGAGATATCCTAACCTCAAAGTGCCAAAAACATGGTTTTTAGAGATATTTGAGGTTATATAATGAAAACATCAAATTATTTGCTCATTTCTAATCAGGGCATCATTTTCGTTTGATGCGATTCGATTTTTCTTTCTCGAGATATACCAGTTTTAATGTGCAGTACTTCGGCATTATGTTATGAAAAAAGTATCCCTTGATTCAAAAAAATTTGGTGTTGTGGTAAAACGCTTTTTTTCCAAGTTTTTGGTGCTTTTTGAAAATCAAAAGATGGCAACACTATCCAAAAGGAACCCAGGTTTAACAGTGCTGGAGATGACCTGCCACAGCGAAGTAGCGAGTGAAAGGTAATATTTAGTTCACTGTGGAAAAATCACTGATAGGTAAATATCGCCCATCAATACTGGAGAGTTTATTATTTTTCCTGATATGCTAGATCGTTAACTCTGACGTCGGTGCTTTCTAGTCTTTCGACACTGTTTCGCTGGAGATCCTTTCGGAGCACATTGCATCCGCTGTTCGCACGTCTCTCTGTCTGGTGAAATTAAAGAAGGACTAAACCAAGTTCAGTAACCACTAATTCGAGCAAAATTTTTCTGTATCTCGATCTTATATCTTACTGGGTACACGTGAATAATCGAGAACAACTATAAATACGAATTATAATCGAAAAAATCGAAAACGACCAGCATGAACGAAAATGTGAGAGTATTTGTAACTAACTGTGATTTTTGGACTTGCACTTGAACGTGTTATGTATAAGTAGTGTTTGCAAGAAGGATGTATGTACAAGAATAGGTTTATCTTCGTTCTTAATTGGATGACAAATATTCCATAAGTACTTGTGTTTAAAAAAATAGAAACTAATTGTAAACTTTATATTACTGTTTTCAGATCAACACCAACATACTAAAATAGTTGTCTATCCTATTTTGTCACTGACTGTGGGATTAATTATAGCATTGTGTATAGCAGTTTTAGCAATTATTCTTTCCCTACGCGCAACATGTAGAAACTCGAAGCATAGGGCAAAAGAGTTTTCACATGATCATAATTTATGGGATGCTTCCAGTCGCAGTTCCGGAAACAAAGACATGGATGTGAATGAAAGTGATGAAAGAAGCCCAGACGTTATACCAGAGCTGCTCTCTTTCGAAAAACCGGTATGTAAAATGTATTTATGATGAAGTGCTGCCTCATTTACACTTTCTTTATGTTAAAAACAAAAATTGCACTTTGAAAGATTTGCACTGTTTTAACCATACCTTCGCCAATTCAGTTAACTCAATTTTTCTTGATACAAGAGCTGATAATCATCAAATAAAACTAAAAACCTCTAGCTGAGTGCTTTTCAATTAATTTCAAATGGTCATAAAGAACCAGAGCTGGGAAAATGCAGTTAAAATACAATTACAATTACCTTCCTCAATAATTGTAATTAGGAATCAATTCCTTCAGTTCACAGCAGTCTTGATAATTTAAATTAAATTTTAATTTTTATCACTAACTTGTACTAAATTTTAATTACTATTATTTTTATGATATTTAGTCTTTGTTTAATTATTGTTCCAAATAAAGTAAAAATAGTTGCTAAAAATTTAGAATCAATATTGCCTTTATTTTATTTACATAAAACGGTGAACACTTTAACATCAGATATTATGATTTTAAATGCATATATGTAAGTACATAAAAGTATATACACATAAAGATTTACAACTAATGGATATTTTACATTTTTTCTACAGTGGCTCATTAAAAACATTTTTCATCTTATTTTTTCACACAACTCACAAATACTGAGGTTGACAAAAAATTTTAAATCAAGGTGTTTAGCCCAAAGTTCTGTGTTGCTGTCTTCTATTCTAGCAATTTCACACTTATGAAACAATAAGCGTATTAGTGGAACCTGGAGTGCCTGATAATACAGAAGAAGGATTACATTTTGAGGCCCAAATTGAACTTCGTCAATAAAATTCTTCATAGTACAAAAAAAGTTTACACGAAATTGTTTTATGTTTTATCTAAAATAGTAGGTAAGTAGAAAGACCTTGAAATTGTATCAAAAAGGTACAACTGTATCGAAACAATCAACACTGGTCCATAGCAACGGATTTTATTACTTTCTCAATTCCTTAGAAGGAATTTCAAATGTATATTTCTTTCTCTTAATTCTGTTACAAGGAATTTCATATTGTAATCGGAATTAACGCTAAGTTTTCAGACGAGAGACTGATGGGTCTTGAGTCCTTAGGCACCATATGCCCTCTCTTGCCTACCTTGAGAATGAAAACTACTTTAACACTTTTCCAAGTAGACTGAGCTTAGTTTGAAAATGCTTTCCAGCCATGAAATAAGTCACGACTGGTCCTACTGTAGCATTGCTGGAAATATACAGTTGAGATTCGTATGGAGGGAAGCTGTTAATTGCCCTTGCAATCTGCTCCCCTATTTCGTTAACGACATTATTCTTATAAAGTTTCAAGCTATCCTTATAGCTTAAGTTGATAGCTTTACAAGACTCTTTCTTGAGTTACGAGATCTCCCCTCCTCACGATGTAAGTTATTTCTTTCGGCCGAAGCTTATAGGGCAGGAGACTGTAAAGGCCGATCCCATTATGGGGAAAATATTCTCAAGTGACAACACTGATCCCATAGCCTTTACGAATTTGTTGCACTTGGTTTCTTTATCCTTCAAGGTCTCTAAATTACTGTACTAATATACCTGGTTTCCATACGAAATTAAGCAAGTTTATTGTTAAAATGAATTGCTCTATTCATTTTCAATAGACCATGAGTAATTCCTTTCACCATTTGGCTTTTAGTAATTTTAACGAACGTCTGAACCTATTTTTAACCGACTTCACAAAAAGGGGAAGGTTATCAATTCGTCGGAATATTTTTTTATATATGTTACCGCATAACGTTGGACCACGTTAATCGATTTTTATAATACTTTTTTTAAAGGAAAGTTGCTACCTCACAGGTTGTCCCACACTAATTTGCTTAAATCCTCTCATTGGATCATGAACGATAATCTTAAATTTGTATATGAGAATTAAAGTCGGTTTTGTTTTTTGCTTAAGAATTGCTTGTACTTTATTGATTTTGGTGGAGTTTTAACAAAACAATCTTTCGTTACACCAGTTTATTTTATTCAAGGATAAATTTATGAATTGTTTCCAAAAGCAATAAAGTTGATACAGTTTAAAACAATGAAAATAAAGCTCAATGACACAAAAGTTCCCTTTTTTTAAATTTGCCCGTATACATAGTTGATAATTTGGCCGGCAACGTTAAAGTATGTTGATATATAAATATACACCCCTATTCTGCAACACTTTCGTATTCCGATTTTGCTACGAATCGTAGAAATCGTATGCTGCAATCCGAATCGTATCTTCGAACTTTCGAAATTGGTAACAATGGCATGCCTAAAAACGAACGAGTAAGCTTTTTTGCGTAATTTTGTACGAATACTATTGTGTGTCGGAGGCGAGATAAAATATGTAAATCGATGTGCGTTTGTAGGAAATATTAGTGGTGTTTATTTAAACAGGGCCTGTGCCAACCGGTGACTTTTTTCTCCATGATGAGTTGGGGTGGAAAAATTTGCTATGGTGTAGTACAAATAAATTGAATCTTGCTGTGCTAAATACTAAGTAAAATTTTGACAGCTGAAAAACCAAAAAACGCTCGTGCGAAAGCTTAATTTTTGTGTGTTGCTGAAATTCTTAAAATTTATATTTATTTTATAATTTGCAAGTAACGTACGCTTTTTTTTATGCTGTTTCAGCTTTCATTTTCGTGTTCACTCTTTATAACCGCCAAGCAATATTATGTGTATACATGGTTATAAGCTGTCAAAGCTCCATGAGCTAGGTAAAACTCTGACGTTCGTATTCACCACGAGAAATGTCACATTTGTATTTTTTATTATCCGTCAAAATTTCCTCTTTTCTATCGTTTGTCACAGGCTCTTAGT
>NW_016164932.1:0-29480 GCF_001687245.7 Rhagoletis zephyria | reverse complement strand
CTTCTGTAGTCTAGAAAAAATAAGTCTGATGAGGAGATGTGGTGATCTCCGAAATAGCTGCTTTAACTTCTACTGCTTAGACTTTGTTGCTTTTTCAATATTTCCTAAGTCCCCTTTCAGACACGTCAAGTCTTGAAAGCAATTTTTATCGCATTCTCTTTTGTGTTTTCTCTTTGCTTCCACACGCATCAAGTTTTATTGAATTCAACTACATACTTGGTTCTTTAAACGGGAAGCAACGAAAAGATCAAAAGAGAACGAGAAAACTTGAAACGAATTGACCGTACGGAGGTATCTGTACTCTTCCCCTCTCTTCCCACCTCCTTCACCAACGAACGAGCAGACTTAAAAGCAAGACTTGACGTGTCTGAAAGGGGACGAATAAACAGTCGTGGTACAAAGCTCAACAAAAATATTCAAAATAAAAATTTTAACAAGCCACAATAACATTGACAAATAAATTAAAGTTAATTTCCACTTAAATGAGTTGGGTAAAACTGGCTGTAAGTCTTGCATAATCCAGCTTTGATAAGGCTGCGTTTCACCAGATTCATTTAAGTGAAAATTACTTTAATTTTTGAATTTTTTGTTTCGCCAATCAATTTTGATTTTGATTTAAGTAACCTATGCTCTTCACTTAAATAAAAATTAAAACAGAATAACTCAGAGATTTTACACGTTTAATCAGCTGATCAATATACACACACCACAATTTTGTGTATGTGCTGCTTACTCGTATACCAGCCGTGCTTTTAAAACACAGCGTGCCAAAGCTTTCAAATGCTCTCAGAACAAATGAAGACTTTCGCTGGCCAAGTCTGTTTTACAACCACTTTTTACTCACTTAAATAAAGAGCTTGTTGAAACTGAAAATAATTTAAATGAGAAATAAATAATAAATTAAATTAAAGTTAATTTCCACTTAAATGAGTTTATAGAAACGCTGCCTAAGGCTTTATGCACAGTGGTCATCCAATCATAGTTGCTTCATCGTCACAATAATGATGCAACTATAACATGACGAATACACATTCGCAGACACGGTCGTGATATTTCAATTCATTTGGCGGTTAAAAATTCACTTATTCACGTATTTTATGTTTTTCTGGTTGATATTTTCATGAAAAATTTATAGAACCCTGCAATTTTTAAAATATGGACTGTGCTGCATCAATTCTAGACAAAATTTTTCAGTAATATCTCTTCTTTTCTTTTCCTGAAATGTGTTTTGAGCACGCACGCAGAGACTCTTTTAAAATTTGTTATACTTTACAGTTAACACTCTCACATTTATTGAATTTTATTGCAATTATCCACTTTTTATTAATTTTCACAGATTTTATGCAAAAAATACAAATTTTTATGCAATTTTAACTTTTTCACAAATTTTTCCTCATACAATGTAAACAAATAATGCGTGCGCACAACGATTAGCAAACGCCAGTGCCATACTTATCCGTTTCTGCATCTTCTACGATTTGCCGATAACGACAAGTATGCAGATCTCCATTGAAATGCATGTATTCGGCTCAATATTTCAGGGCGAGACGATAACGCGACTATGATTGGACGACAAGTGTGCTGATAGCCTAAGGCGCTCGGCATATTACGCGCCTAATCAAATAGTAATCATTTCGTCATGCCGAAACGAATGCATGACGTCTCGACTTCTGCACACTTGCACGCCGTGCATAAGTCACCAGCTAATAAACACTTTCTACACATAACAAATTTTCTGGCCTTTCTTTCTCAACTACGCACTTCTGCAAATATTTCTGCTTCGAAATATTGCATAAACGCTGGTGTTTAATACAATTTGCACGAATTTTAGCACGAAATCGTTCATTTTCAATTATCGTCTTTTGAATTGATAAATAAAATTTATTTCCAACACATAAAGTAAACAAATGACGATTTCGAAACTGCAAGCACCTTACAATGTTGGGCGCTTCGATTAATGCAACTTTTATGATTAGGCGAAGACATGATTTTTAATCGTAATGTACAGAGCTACGTTGAAATACATGTGTTCGGCATAAAAGCTTTATAATTTAGTATGCCGAAACGATTACACTACTATTATGAGGAGCTTAATGTGCCGAGTGCCTAAGGCGTGCAAACAATCAGGTGTTGCGTATACGACATGGCGTACATGAGGTTTACAGAATATCGAGCTGCAGTAGACGACAAATTTCTTTGGGCACTGGGCAAATTTTGTGAAAATATTTAGCTATGTTCAAATAAAAATTTACTTTACTGAGAGAAGTATTTCACAAAAAAGACAAATAAGTCTGAAGTAGGGGGAAGGCATACTATTTTAAATAAATGCAGCCGGTAGAATTCGCTTTTCATTGCAGGTGGTTGCCGGGAACAGCAGTGCCAATAACAAAAACCAAAATAGCGAAGCTACTAATAACAACAAAAATGCTTACTATTATAATGGCAGCAACGAATGTTGGGTAATGCTTTCCAATGGCATTTTGAATTTCCGGTTTTTCTTTTGCACGAATTTTGGTAATTTTTTTGGTAAAACTCTATTTAAGCTGCAGGACGAAAACACCGGTAACATTAGAAGTAGATTTACAAAAAGAAAAAAAAAAACTGAACTTAACGAGCACCAAGTACGTATAAACGAGTAAATGCAGCACTTGGCGCATGCACCACCCTCCATGAGCCAAAACAGTTTTTATGCTGTGTTACATTTTCTTCTTTAACTTTTAAAGCTCTGCTTAACAAACCAAAAAAAAGGTGAAAATACATAAAAGTGAGCAAACTAAGTTTAGGTATGAAAATGTATAAACTTCAAGAATGCTGCTTACACCCACCTCCAAATCACGTAGCTACCGTGGCGTTCATACCATTACAAGTACGCTGTGCAAACGCCTCGTAGACCTTCTATCTTTATACAGCAGAGATAGCTGTCGTTTTTTATGTTTTTTTTTTTAATTTGTGGTATAAAAATTGAATTGATTTCAGTGCCAGAAAATGAAAAAAAAAACGCTGTGAGCCATGTGCTGAAATCGCTTACCGTTCGTGGGCCTTGTGGCTGTAAAGTGTTGCCGTTAAGTGGTCTTTTAAATGCTTTAACACGAATAAAATGCGACCTGAATGGACGATTGTGAAGGGCGAATGAGGAAATGAAGCACTAAAAAGTGATGATGGGAAGGCAACATTCCATATTCTTAGACCACTCAGTAAATGTCGTGCGGTCTGCGGTTAAAGAGGAAGCAAAATGAACTGATAATGTAAATTATGCCAGAAACGATACCTTCAAATAAAAACCAGCGGGAGTTTGCGGTACGAAGCTTTTCTTACAATTTTTTTCACTTCGCTATGGTTAAAGGTATGCATTAGAGTGGTCCAAAAATGCATGTGAAAAAGTAAAGTCGGAATTTTAATGCCGCCACCCCCTAGAATTGTTCTATAAAAAAAATTATTTAGGGAATGCTGAAAGCGCCCAAAGTTTTCCAAGTATTTTTATATGGAAAAAACAACTTTTCGTAGAAATGGTATAGAATACTTGAAAATCTATATTTTTCGATAGAAAAACTCTGTTTCTTTTCAGGAGACTTCCAATAATTATACCCAATTATTTATTTAAAAATTTTTTCATGGTAAATATATTTTATATCTCCGCCAAAACCCCCAGAAAATGCAATTGGGGGACCAATAAAAAATCTTTAGTATTAAAAAACTGTTGAATAAACAAACGGATCTTAATACTGGAAGTCTCTTGAAGAGAACCTGAGTTTTCTGAACGAAAAATATTGATTTTTAAGAAATCTATACTTTGAGCACTCCCTAAATATTTTTTGATTTCAAAATAAAAGAATAGCGATTTATTCTTACTATAGAACAATTCTATAGGGTGGCGGCATTAAAATTCCGACTTTGCTGTTTTTGGGCCACTCTAATCTACATATCTGTGGTCATAAGCAATAGTCGCCTAGGTCGAAAAACCTGAATTCGAGAAAATACGTTTTAAACATTTGGATTGTAATAAATATGAGCCTTATGAGGAAACAAAAGTATTTCGTCTATAACTTTTTAAATAGCCTAGTTGGCGAGATGGAGATTTCACACACGCATGGAATAGTAGTAGCAGAATACGATGGCATATATAACTTATTTCTTTCTTACGCCGACTAAGCGGTTATTGCTTGTGACCACAGATATGTATCTATGTATATATGTAAAGGGTGATCCATTTAGACATTTCTTTAAATTTCAAATAAAACTTAAAAGAGAGAACTGGATGTTGCAACTTTTATTATTACCCGAAAGAATATTCTCTGACATTTACTGTTTATACCCGAGCGCACTTGGCCACATGGATATTGTAACTTTGCCCACGTAATGGTTGTTTGTAGCAGCCAAAACGAATTGAGGTAGATATAGATAAATGCATATATAAATGCTGAGAAGAAAAGAGATAACGATTACGCCGTGACTGTCTGTCCGTGCAAAATTTAGATATCGTGGTACGTATGGTATTAAAAACGGGGAAAAGCGGACAATAACCGCGCCTACCTCCCATATAACTGTACTTTTAAGAAATACGAAAACTGCGATATTTTATTAGTTTATTCACTCAAAATTGACAATTATGACGTCATTTTGGCGGAAAATAAGAATATTATAAATTTTTGGAAAATGCGCACTTTGTTATTTGGTCCATAGTTTCGTAATTATATTGTTGGTTTGGTTGGTATTTGTTAACGAGCACTGAAATTTGGTACGAAGATATATGAAATAATTCATTGCTCATGGACAAAAATGAGCGTTATTGAACTCGATGAACGAGGATCAGTGTGATGTAACTCAAGTAGAACGCTGGTGTATAACATCGTTTAAAATTTATCAGATTTATACCCAAATTCGTAAATTTACACCAAGTTATACAGCAGTATGCTACTTGAGTAAGCGAGTGATATTTGCAGCGATTCGCTAATTGCCATTTTTCGATTTCATTAAAAATATTTCCTGTTACACTGATTCTCGATAATCGGATTCAATAGCGCTCATTTTTGTCTTTGACAATGAATTATATCATATGTCTTCGTATCCAATTTCAGTGCCCTTTAACAAATACCAGCCAAACCAATAAGATAATTACGAAACTATGGGCCAAATAGCAAGGTGCATTACCAGAATTTCTCTCTGACGTCAGGATCTTTTTAAAGGACTTTGAAATTTAAAATAAATGACTACTTCCAAAATTTTTTTTAAAAAATTCAATGCAATGTATAATAAAAATGTGGACACCCATTGAAAAAGAAAATTCTGTAGAATTTAAAGACTTAGTTCACAAGGACCAATAGGTATTGAAAATTCCCTTTTAATTAATTTTATTTTCTCTAGCTAATAAAGTTACAGAATGAAATTTAAGAACGTAGTCGCGTAATACTTAGAACATGTATGTGGGACTCAGAATATAGTTTAACCATTTTTTTTTTTGCGAACTTTTAAATTTGTTAAATTAATTTTAAAATATTTTCGCTCTAAACTTGGCAGGGCTTTAAATTTTTGCGACTGGTTTTATGACTGAAGTCACATAGTTTTATATGTCTTGCGGTAATAATATATATACCATTTAGTCTAAGATCCGACAAAGGCACGACCTTCACCCATCTGTTTAATGGATGACATCTTTTTTATATGAAATTTAAAGTGTTAATTAATATTTTACGATTAAATATTAAATATTCAAAAATTATTATTATTATTTTTTAATTTTGTACTCATTTGTTTAATGAACAAATTATATACCAATCGCAAATATTAAGCCTGTAGAATGTGAAAACGTCGGGTTGTATATTTTTTTCCTGGCCTACCTATGGGGAATAGTAATTTTCACTCATCTGTTTAACACATTCTATAGGCTTTATGCTTTCGATTGGTGTATATGTAAATTGTTCATTGAACAAATGAGTGCAAAATTAAAAAAAAAGATAATAATAATTTTTGAATATTTAAATAAAAATATCCTGGCAGGATTTTTTCAGCAAAACCACTCGCGAAATATTTCCTAACACGTTAAATTTCACAAAAAGTAGATTTCATCCATTAAACAGATGGGTAAAGGTCGTGCCTTTGTCTTGTATGTATAAATTATAATTTTTTACTTGTACATAAATAAATATGTTTTATATATTTGTAAAAAAAAAGTGTGATATTTTTATAAACATATGTAGAGGTTAGAATCAAAAGGATCTAAGTAGATCTGAATTTTTTTTGAGATAATTAGGGTTAAAGTTGATTACTTATTGTAAATTTAGGGTAAATGCATTTGAAATGACTCTTGTCTAAATGAATGCAAGTCAGTTAACTAATTCAAAGAATGTTTACTCTTTGTCACCAAATAAACACTATATTTAACTATACAAAAAAGGGTATAACTTATATTTCAAAAAAATTTCACTTAGACTCTTATGATTCTAACCCCTTCTTATGTTAATACGTCTATGGAAGCGAAAGGAAATTGTACGAATAGCTAAATTTTTACATACTGAAAAGCATAAATTTGTTTAAATTTTATTCAACGCGTCATATTGCGGAAGTGCTAGGCGCTACCTTCTCTTCATCGACGGACGGCATATGTTACAGGATAATTCTGGCTGGGTATTATTTTTGTAATGACAATAATATACCTACTGCGTCTCTGAACTGAATTTCAGATTTTATAAAATACTTTCACGACGCAGAGTTTTTTTTTACAACTTCAAAGCGTAACTGACGCGTTCGGTTTCACTGTGACTATGACTGACTAATGTAATATTTTTAATTAATATGCTGCTCGCTAATAATTTTCTAGGTTTTATAATGTGCTTGCAGGATAGATACAGTCAGTCAATAAAGTTTAGGTACCGCGAATTTTTTAAATATTTTTTTCGCTACTTTTTAATAAAAATATGGTTAATGCTACAACAAAAACCTCAAAAATCAGAGTTCCAAACCATGTGCAAAATTAAAGAAAATTCTGCAAGATTTCATTCAAACATTACACTTTTTATTTACGCCCTCTAGAAAAAAGTTGAGTAAGCAGTTTTTTAGCCCATCCAATTTTAGTATAATAAAGTGCAAGTATGAGGAAGCTAGGACTTATCATTGGTTTTTGGCAAATTTTTTTGTTGAAGGTGTCGCACATTTTTTCCATATAAAAAAATTATCGAACATTATTCGGGCGCAAATTTTTTGCTGCACAGAGGCGGATGCGTATCTTGGCTGCAACAAGATAGTGGTCCGAGTCGATGGATGGGCCTCAGAGTGTACGTACGTCCAAAACACTGGAAGCGTGCCTTCCGTCTATCACAACATGGTTGATTTGGGTTCTCGTTTTTCGATCCGAAGACAGCCACATAGCTTCATTAATATTTTTATGCTTGCACCTAGTACTGTTTCGGGCCCCGGCGAAATCGATCAGCCTCAGTCCGTTATCGGAAGTTTTGTCGTGGAGGCTGAATTTTCCGACGGTGGTTCCAATGACCCTTCCTTGCACACCCTGGCATTGAAGTCGCCAAGCACGATTTTGATATCATGACGGGGGCAGCGCTCGTACGTGCGCTCCAAGTGCCCATAGAAGAGATCCTCGGCGCAGATGAGCGAGATGTTGAAGAATCTCGCCTTGTAGCGTATTATGGCTAGACGCTCGTCCACCGGGTTGAACGACAGTACTCGGCGACGGAGTCTCTCTCCCACCACAAATCCAACACCGAATTTGCGCCCCTTTACATGGCAGTTGTAGTATACGTCGCAAGGCCCCAGGCATTGCTTGCCTTGCCCCGTCCAACGCATTTCTTGGATGACGGTGATGTCAGCTTTTGTTCTTACGAGGACATCAACCAGCTAGGCAGAGGCACCTTCCCCATTAAGGGTCCGGACATTCCAGGTGCATGCCCTCAAATCTTAGTCCTTTAAACATTTGTCGCCATAAAAAATGGGGGTCTCATCCGAAGCATTGTTTCGCTTCTTTACTGGAAGGGGTTTTTACGTGGCGGGTCCCAAACCCAGCGCACAACCCATTTGCTGGGACAACCAGCCCAGCACTGCAAAAAAAGAATAAATATGTCCTGAGTTTCCTACGACTTTTGCTACACACACTCGCTGTACCAGATGGGATCAACACAAAACTGCCAGTAGTAATAGAATCAAAAAACTTTGAAGTATGAAATGAGTCAATGAATAAAAAAAGGCATCTGAATGGAATTGGATGACATGTTGTAGGTGAGGCTAAGAGGGTTGGTGAAAGACGACTGTTGTGGAAACAATGAAATGATTACGCTGGGTATCAGCAGAGATGAATATTCCAATCAAATCAAAACCTTTTTAAATTTGAATATGTTCGGCGCCGCTAGTAAATGCCTCAGTTATTTGTCACTAGTATTGTTGTTGTTGTAGGTGGCAGTATTACTTGGAATTGACTGGTAAAACTGCTACTGCTCAATGTATGTATGCACATTAGGGTGGTCCAAAACAAGTAAAGTCGGAATTTTAATGCTCTCAACCCCTATTTTGAAATCAAAAAATATAACTGGTTAACAACAAAATATTCTATGGATGCCACCATGATAAAAACATTACAAGGTAAATTCATTCTCTCAATTCGTCGGCCATGATTTTTTTCTGACGTTTGCCAACATTTTAAAATCATGTAAAATTGAAAATAAAAAAATTAAATTGTTCACAATTGTTGTTGTTTGAGATTGAAAATGAGAATGTGTGTGTGAGTTAGAGTTTTGATTTTAAAATTATGGTTTTACCTTGTTATGTTTTTATCATGGATGGCACTACCCAAATCCTATGTAGAATTGCTCGGTGACTCAGAAAATCGAGTTATTTTTTTTTTCTATTGATACGTTTTCGAGATATTTTCAATTTACCGTTATTCAGCTTAAAGCAAAAATTTGTTCTTTTTAATCACGCATATCTTACGAACCAATTTAAAAATCTTAATATAAAATACAGCTAATAAAATTCTCCATAAACCATATATACATCACTTTCCGATGGGGCGTATAGTTTCTGACAAATTAATTAATCATTCCAGCTTTTTTTATTTTTTAATGAAAAAATTAAAAAAAAATCAAACTTTAACTGAATAAAAATTAAAAAAATAACAGGTTCTGTGGCGAATTTTTGCATTTGTACTAAAGCCTGTTCTGTTACAAAAAAAAAACCAAGTTACTAATGATGAAAATCGATGGATAAATAAGAAAGAATGAGTTTTCAAATGAAAATACGCAAAGATGTTTTGTCCGATTTTCGGAATCACCGAGGAATTCTACATAGAAATTGGAGAGTGGCGTCTGGAGAACAAAAAACTAAACTAAAGTTTGTGATCCAGTATATGTAGAGGTCGCTCAAAGCGCTCAAAGTTTTCCATGTATTTTATATGGGGCAAAAACAACGTTTCGTAGAAATGGTATGGAATTATTGAAAATTAATACTTTTCGATCAGAAAACTGGTTCTCTTCAGGAGACTCCCAACAATACCCAATTGTTTATTTGACCATTTTTTAATACCAAAGATATTCTATTTTTTCCTCCATTGCATTTTCTGGGGGTTTTTGCGGACCTACAAAATATAGTTACTATAAAAAATGGTTATACAAATAATTGGGTAATATTACTGGAAGTCTTCTGAAGAGGAACAGAGTTTTGCCGATCGAAAAATATTGATTTTCAAGAATTCTATATCATTTCAACGAAAAGTGGGTTTTCCCCTTATAAAATACATGGAAAACTTTGAGCGCTTTAAGCGACCTCTAAATATATTTTGATTTCAAATTCTTTCAATTCTAGGGGGTGATAGCATAAAAATTCCCACTTTACTTTTTCACATGCATTTTTGGACTACCCTAATGTGCATACTTGTATGTACCTTGAGTAAATCAATGGAGAATGTAAATTTTTGTGAACTCGACTGAGGGCTCTGTTTGATCTGTGCTGCTTGGCTGAAGTCTGCTCTGTTTGTAGTATCTATTAGATGGCAACAGAATCCGTCACCTATCTCTCTTCGTGGGGCTTTTTTGATGTCAGTTATTTTGAATTGCTGCTGGCGATAAAATTTCTTTTCTGTGCACCATGTATTTGTTTTTTTTTTTTTAGTTGCTTTTTGACATAAAACTTCAGCAACTCTACAAGGGTACGTAGTTACGCTTGTCAATACGACATTCTCATAAATCGAGTCCTGGTAAGCATACACACAAATATGATACTCACACAATAGCAAAGATAAAGGCGTACACAAGCCACTGGAAAGGAGCACGCGTCCATGAGATTGTTCAGTGGTACACTCAAAGCCTGCGGCTACAATCCACCAATAGATCGCTGTTGCTTACAATTCAATTTCATTAAATTCAACACAATTCCGTGGTTTTTACTTTCGTTCGTGTTCAATTTCATATGTTATTTCACCGCTGTTCAGCTGAACTGTTGACTTTTACCGTTGTTTGTAGAGAATATCAAATGGCGGCACCGCAATTCCGACAAGAATCGCCCAAAAGCCATTTCACCAACGCAGTTACTCTCGCCAATTTTTATTGCTAGTACATTCCCGCTAAACGATATGCAAGCACACATATGTACATATACTTATACATATCGTTACCTTAATATAGAAAGGCCCTAACTGACTAAAATTTGTTATTGCTTAAAATGATGTGAGCACTTATAATTCGCATCATAAACAATCATTTTGGAATTTTAATTACTTACGGCTTTTTGTATTTCAGCGATAATATGAGTATTTATGTCAGGTGGTTTGAATATAAGCTAAATATGATCATAAAGAAGCTTCCAGAGAGTCCAAGTAACAACTCGCTAAAATTTCTTCATAATTGGATGAGCCGTTTATTTAAGTAGAGTATCATGAAGGACAGCAGAAGAAGATACCCTGCAGTGAAAAATTATCAATTGTTAAAACTAACCAACTTATAGTTAGCTTTTTGGCGAGATTTCGATTAATACCTCACTTTTAATTAGCTATGACAAAACCAACTTAAAGTGAATTGTAAAGTCGTGCAGGAGTCATGCAGACGCAATCGGGAGTTGGTTTTCTTTACAAGTTTCTATTAAATATCCTCATACAAAAATTACTTTCAATACACTTTTTTTCTGAACTTCGCAGATTCTTTTTCATATTCAGGACAAATAAAAGGAAGATCGAAATTTTATACTATCATTTTGAAGTTATGTCTGACGGTGTTCGAATATGGGGCCACCCAGAGCAGAATATGTAAACAAATATGAAATGTAATAAAATAAAGTAAATAAATAAGTAAATAAAAAAGTAAAAAAACAAAAAAATATTTTGTTTTTCTTATTGATATTTTATGTCCAAAAGTAGTTAGTTACAAGTTAGTTGACATGTAATGCAGAGGTATCCAGGTCTGACTTTTTTGCGGCCATCGCCCCACAAAAGTAGTTAGCTTTTTTCGAACAAAATACACAGTTAATAGTTAGCACTAGTGTAAGCGTAAACAGACTAAAGTTAGGTATTGCTAACGTCACTCCCTGCAGGGTATATTAGCATTTGCAACTATGAACGGTTTTCAACTTTTATCTTATGTAAGCATGGTTTTTAAGATTAATTGCGTCTAGTGATACATAAGGTAATGTGCATTTTTTAATTATTTAAAAAAATATATATATATATTTTTTTTTAATAATTATTTTTTTTGCATTGTGTTTACGAATACTCTTCCATCTTTGTGGCTAAAAGCCCAATTTTTAATATCAGGAAGACCGAAATTTTGGAGCACCTATAAAGACCTTCAGTGGTCAAATGATGAAGTCAGGCGTTTAAACATTTTTGTTTTATTCATCGTTAAATTAAGCTAACAAGCAAAAGTAATGACTTAATGTAGAATAAATTTCGTCCAAAATGTAGGCATTGAGGTCAAATGACAGTAGCGGTCTTTTAAGGTATGTGATTATTTTTCATAAACATCTATAAAGATATCATTATAAAACGTATAAACTTGTATGTATTCCTCTCAAGAGGTTTATTCCATCTCTTTATTTTACTATGACTTTAAATCCAAAGATAAGTACGTATTTATAAATTGTTGATGGTGGGAGGTCGATACAATTTGTATTTTATTTATTTATGATATCTGCGGCAGTACGGGTAATTTATGAGGCAATACATATTCGAAAATTATATATTTTAGGAAAAATTAAATAACCAATGGACATATTGTGTGAATAAGTAAGTGTCAAGCGAACAAAATCATAACGAAGTTACTCTTAAAGATCGTTTGATAATTTTTCAGGAGAAATGGGGAACATAAACTTCAAGACCACGAAATGGAAACGAAACCTGACCACGGCATAGCGAGTAGCAACAAAAACACCTTGTAAACCGCAAATCTATAAATCTCTTTCAGGTACACACACAGAAGCCGAAACAAGTGCATTTACAACGAAATTCACGTTTACAACGAATGCACGTTTATGTATGTATGTATGGCGGAGATACTAAAGGAAAACCGGAAATCAAGTGGTGTGCTGTTAAATAAAACACTGAGAATAAGATTTAAGCCGTAATCGATTCGCCACTTCTCGCTCGCTATGCTTGAGTTCCGGTCGCTTAAAGAAGAATTTTGCATGTGAAACCAACAACAAAGTTAGCTAGCACGGATAGACGATAGCGAGTTTGGTTGTACCTCATTGAGTTCGTTCGTTTCGCCACTCGCTAACTGTTGGCGAATCGATGACGGCTTTAGTGTAACTGTGCGAACAGACACTCTGTAGTAGTCGAAAGGAAATGTAATCAAGGAATGATTTAACATTTAATTTCCTATTATTCGTGCTATGCCGTCCTTTCTTGCAATGCTATTCCCAACGTACAACCAATTTTGTTAAACAATTTATAAATAATCGCAGGGAATGTTCAACTTAATTTTCGGTTCTCATGTGGTCTTGAACACAGGGTTTGTGACAGTATTAGGTATTTTCCTGCGAAGACGGGCAGTCATTTAGGGAAAAACTTTGCCTAAACATTAGTATACAAGTTTTGAATTTGCCTCATAGCCCTATTTCTGGGCAAACATAAAATTCATTAATAATCATAATAATAATATGTTAGCAATTATTACACTTATTACACAAATGGAGAAACCTAATATTTTGCGCTGCTTCCATGCTGCTTCTTCATTTCGGAAATACACTTGTAGGTTTGCCATTGCCTGCCGAGTGGCGACCGCTGTAACAAACAATTTTTTCTAATTTAGATGGAATCGAACACTGGTCCTACGGGGTGCATTTTAAGCAGTTCAGCTGCAGCAGCAAAAAAAAATACCTGGTTTTGAAAGAGCAATATATACGGTCATAAGCCTGGTTATTAAAAAAAATACTAGTGAACCCGCATAGCGTTAAAACGCCCAAAACTTAATTTCAAAAACTTAAAAAATATTCCAAATGCTAGTCCGATTTATAAGAGATCCGAGTGCCAGTGAATAGCAGCCTGGCATAGTACGTGTTTTTAGTTTCGTTGAATTTCAAATCACCGCATAGCGGTGAAAAAAGTTCTTAATTAAAAAAAAATAAATAAAAACTTTACCACACATTTATAGGTAAAGTCTTTAATTTGACCTCTAATTTTTGAAAATCTCTTTCAAAGATATTCACAAACTAAAATCTTCCTAAATCTGGCTGACTCCCAAAACGTATCAATGCAATGTTTGGATACTGTTATACTGCGGTATTCAAATTGTTTGTGTATGCAGGGTTGCGACACATTGCAACCATATAGATAGCATACTTTAAATATTCAGTATAGTTATGAACAATTTTTCTGAATTTTCCATTATTAAAACACCACTGGTAACCAATAAGAAACGAAGCATCAACTTTGTTTATGATGCGCTGATTGCTCTGGCGATGCGTTTCGATAACTTTTCGGATGCGTTTTGGAAAAGTATACAGTGTCAATATTTCTCAGTTCGGCGTTATGGAACATTATACTTTGTACGTATGCAAAGCAATTGACTTTTTGGAAGTCAGCCTCTCTTTTATCTGACATTGTGATACGCAAGTATTTCAATAAACTGAAGAACTAATTTGAATTTGATTTTTCGAACAAATGGCAACCCTCCTAAATAAATGAATAGTTTGAATGTATCTTTTTAAACACGAAGCAAGCCTCTTCCTTTCGTTTGACTACAGTATTTTTATATTTCATATACTTTTTGTATTAGTTAATTGAGTTAGACCTTTCGAGCAGGTGCCAGCCCTCTTCAAAAGTATTTTCAAGCTTACTCCTTGTTAACTCTCCTTCGCCTGACATTGCGGTACATATTTTAATTAACTGTTGAATTAAATGGAACTTGATTTTTTAAACATGTGGCAACACCGCTAAGTACAGTTTAGAAATAAAAGTTTTCAAATCCCCTTCGCCTGATACCCATATTTTCATAATTCATTAAACTTATTAAATAATTTGAGTTTAACCTTTTAAACAAGTGGCAACCCTCGCGTCAACACCTAAAAAATATTCTGGCGTTCATGCTAAAGATTTCTTAGCACTCTTTCGTTTTACATCCATATTTTGATGTTTCATATAACTTGTGTATAAGTAAACAAACTTCGACATTTCAAGCAGGCGGCAACCCTCTTCAAAATATTTTCAAACTACTACTTTCTGAAACCTCTTTCCTTTGGTGCCCATATGGTGATACATATTTTTCTTACCTAATATGATTTTTTAAACAGGTGGCAACACTCCTATAATTCAGCTAAGAAACAAAGATTTTCAAAACCATTTCGGTTCATACCCATTTTGTAATTATTGATTTATTTATTTTTTAATAATTTGAATATAATTTTTTCAGAGGTGGCAACTCTTTTCGAAAAAGTAAAACCTTTCTGCACATACAGTCCAAGCCTTTTTAATTTGACACCTCATTTTGGAAAATCGAACGAACGTTGCGGATATGATGGCATGGATTTTAAAATAATTTTAATTTAATTGTTTAACAGGTGGTAACTCTTTTCCAAAAACTAAAACCAGTTTGCACATCTACAGGTCAAGCGCTTTAGGTACAGTGAATTTGTAGCAGAAGCCGTTCAGACAATCGCACCGAGAGCCCGAAAAATTTGTACATGAAACATCGGCTTCAAATGTAATTTATTTTCAGAAACATAAAAGTCGTTCGTTCGATTTTAGAAAATGAGGGGTCAAATGAAAGGGATTGACCTTTAGATGTGCAACATGGTTTTAGTTTTTAAAGGGTTGCCATGTATACGAAAATCAAAATCAAATTATTTATTAAGTTAAATAAATTATCTCAATATAATAAAATACTATACAGTAAGCTTGAAAAAAGGAGTTTTAAGAAACATAACAGTTAAAATATTTTTGAGGTGCTTGAGGAGGGTTGCCGCCTGTTTAAAAAGTTAAACTCAAATTATTTCGCGAATAATTTCCTCCAAGCTGCAGTTAAGAGCTCAGGTAAGTGTAAATAACGTTAACATGGGGTGATCAGCAAAGTTGATTTTTTTATTTTTTGCTTTCTTGCTTTCCATTACTTGTACTTAATATGAGAAATTACCCCTTTCGAGTTGTAATCTCGTTTTTCCAAAATGCGTAAACTGCAGTTAAGGCTTGGTGGAAATGAACTCTTAGGGCTGGTTACTCCAACTCAACTTAACTTAATTAAGCCAATTTTCCTGACTTAGTCAAGAATAAGCTGTGTAAAACATAGGCTAACTATTGACTTAAGTCCAAAAAGTGGCTAAACTAAGTTAAGTTGAGTTGGAGAAACCAGCCCTTAATGTCCTACTCGCCTCAACCTGTCATATGAATAATGCTACTAAAGTTTTCCGAAAACAAAAGATGGTTATAAATTAGAAGTTGATTGTCCAGTAGCTATTGCAGACTACAGTCGCAAAATGGGAGGCGTAGATTTGACAGATCAGAAGGCTGCAATATACGACATAAATCGCAAGTCGCAAAAATGGTGAAAAAAGGTATTTTTAAAGATTTTTATGTGAGCTGTTGTTAACTTCTTGATTATATTCACACAACGTCATTCAATTTAGTATGCCCTTATTCGATATAATGATAAGTAGCTGAAGGGATAAAATACAAAAAGCTCGCTACACGTCAATGTGGTGGAAGATCAGCACACCGATCACGAACGGAACGTCTAAATATTGGCTAATATCTTCCTATTGAATAGCCTTCTCGTCGTCGATGCGTACTTTGCACTTCACAAAATAAGGAAACCAGGATAAACTACGTCTGTGCTGAATTTAACAACGCTTCGTGCTTTAAATATTTTGCTTCTGTTCACAAATTAATTAAATTTGTAATAGAAACATTAAATAATAGTGAGAATTATTTCCTTTTTATTAAAAGTTATTATTTAATTTGTTGGTCCTTTTGGCATAATTGGGACATATACGTCCCACCTTAAAAAGTTGTTGGTATTATATATCCCAGTATAATGGTGATATCCGACTTTTCATATACGCCAAACATCTTATATTTTAGTTTCATTGCGCTATTTGAAGTCGAATTGATATAAATCCTGCCAGATTTCGGAAAAAAATTCAGTGAGAAGTCTAACAAAATATAGGGACAGCGTGGTCTTTAATAATTTCTCGGCAATTGGGCATAGCGCTTTTGTATGAATTATATAATGCCACCTGGACATAATTACGAAAGGTGTGGACAGGGGCGGGGGACGCGAGCGCCCCTACCAGTGCTATCAAGTGCAGCTGATTTGCCGCTATGCAACTATAGAACTGACAAAAACAACCACGCTATCAAGTTTAAATAGCGGCAAATCAGCTGCACTTGATAGCAGTATATTGATCAAGGAAAAAGGAATTAGCAAGACAAGTTTACGGGGTGTGCATATCTCAGTGGTTAACGCTTCTGACATTGCACATCGATCGATCGCGGGTTCAATCCCTGCTGAAAGTCTATAAAAAAGAAGTCTGATGAGGAGATTTGGTGTTCTCCGAAATAGCTGCTATTACTTCCACCGATTATACTTTGTTGCTTTTTCAAATTTTCCTAATAAACAGTCGTGGTACAAAGCTCAACAAGAATACTAAAATTAAATGTTAATAAGCCACAATAACACTGACAAAAAAAAAATATTTAATTTGGATTTTGCCTACAGTAGAATTCGAACCCCGACCCTCTCGGGATATCAACAAATTGTAGTAAACGTCTTTGCGCACTCAGCTACAGCCATACATTAAAATGTGCTTACAAATGTTGAATTTCCATCAACACCACAGCACTGGATTTATACGGATAAACACCCTGCAGTAATGGTGCCCACGCATGTGTCTACTTTAGTAACTCCCGGTAGTGCAGAGAGAGCCGATGGTGACAACCGCTTAGGACACTTCCTTGTAAAATTAATCGCCGAAATTCACAGCAAGTAGTCGGTCGGTAATTGACGTAGTTTGCCAGGTACCTACCGATTCATCAGCTCCCCCTTACTGCAGGGAAAGTAGTCACTTGCGTGATTTATAGGCGCCCTCTGTTGTAGTTTTCGCTATTCCGCTTCCAACTGGTTCGACTTCGAGTAGCTATGTACATACCTAGGAGTCGGTGCAGTAGCGGCTGAAAAGTAGCAATTGACTCCAGCATTACTGGGGAGGCATGTACTATTTATGTATGTGTGTGTTGTCACCGCTCCCTTGAAGGAAAGATTGGTCCATTTGCTCGAAAAATATAGTCGTAGGTATAGTAGCTTTGTATCTAGACCAAAGATAGTCCAAAAAATATAAACCAATGTAATGCAAAACAGGTGAATTTTACTAAAAGTGGTCCGAATGTAATGCATAAGGTATGAGTTTTGATCTAAAACTGGTTACAGTGTCATGCAGTAGCGGACAACGTGTACAATTAACGACTTGCTGATATGTAGGCACTTAGTCAACAAATTTTCATGTGCGACGTTGGCATGTAGAGAGAGTATCCGCTTAGAAAATCTGAGAACCCCAGTTCGAATCGCAGCTGGGCAAGTTTTATTTTTGTTTTTTTTTGCCCCCAAAATTGGTTACAATGTAATGCAGAAAAGGACAATTGCCCGAGCCTAGGACATTCAATATTAAATGTAAGTAGAATTCTACATGTTGTTGGACCAAACTTTGGACTAGTTACAATCACTTGCAGTCTAGTTTGTGGTGTGCTCTAAGTCTATTCCGAGATCCTACAGGTTCTGTACACTTACATATACGTACCCAGATGTGAAGAGTCAAACACGTGCGTAATAAATATTTGTATGAAAATATTATTTTTAAATACGAACATTTTTAAACGATAATCAAATATAAATTATTCATTTTTACTATGCATTATTTCCCTCAGTGTAGGGCAACTGGTAATAAGAAATCGATACCATAGCGATATTACCGGCAATNGGCAACTGGTAATAAGAAATCGATACCATAGCGATATTACCGGCAATAGATTTGTTGCCGAGGGCGACACGTTTTCTTATTACCGGCAACAAAACTTGTCTGGTGGGTACATTCAAGTTTTTTTTTTGTTTCGACAGAAATAAATTTCTTTGGTTTGAGTGAAAACCAAAAGAAAAAAAGAAATGACATCCGGAGGATTTTTTTTTAAATGCAAGCAAACTTTAAAATTCATAAAGCCTTTTTGTACCTTATAAATATATTGAAGAAAGGTGAGTACTTTTAATTGTGAAATGTGCGAGTTTGCTAAATCGAACTGCTTGTATTTTAAATTCATTTGAATATTGGAATGATTTGGGTAAATACAGAGATGCCTCTAAAGCAGTGAATTATGCAATGGCAGCGACATCATTGCTATGCAATCCTTAGAGCCTTAAAATTTCTGAGTTATTTTGGTGGTACCTTATAAGGTAGTTTAATTTGTATAGCATAGTATCCAGCTCTCAATAAAAACAAAAATTCATATGAAAAACTCTCAAGAAATTAAAAAGAAAGTTCCTTCTATTAGCTCTCAATAAGCAAATGCTCGTTTATTTATTTGTACAAGAAAGTATTTTTTAAAAGCAACAGAAACAATGAAAAAAAAAATTAATATTTCTTGTGATCTTTCTTGAGAGCTTCAAACAAACTCATCTACATATGTCTTTAACTTTTACATGTGGCCAGCAGCATAATGTCTATAACTGGTTTTGAACTGATGATTAAGTAAGTAGCGGAATGACGTAAAAATATAGAATTTTTGCGAATATAAAATGTAAGAATGTAGTACAATTATTTACATTATGAGCTATTTGTTTAAGTACTTGATTCCGCGACACCTTTAGCGAAACTTCATACGCACTTCGCTTGCTGATCCAAAGTTTAAGTCAAAAACTTGAAAATAATTTATTTTTTCTGTAAAACCTTTACAGCGAGAAGGTAAATTTCATCTGAAAGCCAAACATGCCTTTTTAGCTTTACTTAGTTAGTAAAAACTGCAAGCTGATGCCTGCTTAACTACTAAAGCCGTTGCTTCAAAGTTGAGCGGGGCTGGAACTGAGGAAAACAGTGTCTGTAAGTTTTCACCACACAGCCGCAAGATATTTAACTGATTTTCTTATAAATGAAAATTATGATTTTTTCGCGAGCTTTGGCCAAAGTTTACTACTAAAAAATATACACATACATTTACGCTTTCATAGCCTCAACTCATTTTCCTAAACCAAAAAAAAAACATAACACTGCAAAATTTAATTGAAAGACCTCAAGTGGCGAGAATAAGTATTGGAATAGTTTATTATGAGAAATATTAATATTAAAAGAAATTTTAACGCCGGAAAAAATTGTGCAGGCAACTTAAAGTTTTACGCAAATTAAAATTGTGCCAAAAAACTGCGGACAGAATGTAATAAATTGCACGATAATTACAAAAAAAAACAACAACTTTGTGAACTAAGTCATTGAATACTTTCGGGCGCTGTAGTGAGTTGGGAAAACCCGCTTGTATAATAAGTTCTTAAGTGGCGAAAGCTTAAAGTTGCGAAGAAAGAATGTTATGAAAATGTAAGAGTGAACGAATGAGCGAAACGTTTGGCTAATATTAATGTACGAACGCAGGCTCCCGCGTGGAATGCAGCGGACAGCGTTCGTTCGATATTGAAATTAAATCGCAGCGCGTGCAGGCAGCTGGTGAAAGCGAAAATAGAATTAAAAGCGAAAGGGTACAAGCCAAGAAAGTTACATTCGTTTTTATAAAGGGGAGGCGGAGAAACAGCGGAAGTTCGGACGGATTGCATTCGAAGGGAAATTTAATTAAAAGAGAGACAATTTAATTAGATACTGGTAGGTGGTAAATCGTGTCGTAGGCAGGGGCCGCTATAGTGCAGCGAATCGTGACAAAGCTCGGCACAATGTGGCATACACAGCTGCTTTGGGCAAACAGCTGAGTGAAGGCAATGACCACTTGAGATGGATCTTTTAAATAATTGAATACTTGACTCCATTAGAAATTTAGCTAATATTCGCTCGCTAACAAACCTTATAAAAGTAAAGGTATTTGAGATGCAAATGCAAAGGCCGAATGACCCTGAGTAACTCAGTTAGAGGAGAGCGAACAGAGATGTTTGCATGCATGTATGTATTTATAAAAAAAATTTATTTTATCAAAAACTAGTAAGTAGGCACTATGGCCAATGGTAATTACCACTTACCACTTTTGCATGGTTGTAAGCCACGCAGATTCCGCTAAAAAAATCCGGAAGCATTGTCCAGAGGATACATGAGGCTTCGCCGAGCATCCTTTGAGGTAACATCAAATTATAACTAAAGAAAGTTTTATTTAAATCTCATATATGAGCAAATCTCACGAGTTGTTTTTTTTTAGTGTTACTTCCTTCTCTCCAGAAAAAAAAAACAACCTGAGCATTCTTCTTGCATAATTTCAATGAATGGAGTTCCAGAAACAGTACAATAAGAAATGCAGTGCCATGTGTCCCCTTTAAAAGCATTGGCTGGAGGCATTTCTATTCTTCTCTAAAATTTTATTGTGTTTCATTGCTTGCTAAATTGCTTATATTACACTTGACTGCTTTTAGACCCCGCACCCATCTTTTTTTATCCGCTCGATAGCACAAATAAACACCGATGTTTACATTCTTATGTATTGGTGCTTGTAAGCTATCTAGCTATGTATTTATCGTGAAAATATGTAATTAGCATTTGATTACATCACAGTTACAATTAAAATTTGTGCGTTTGTTTCACCTTTAATTTCACAGGCATTTATTGTGCATTTAAATTTTGTTTTAAGACTGCTATTTGACTTTAAAATTAATTTGATGGGTATAATTTGACAGTGGTAGTTTTATAATGCTAAATGGACGATATTTTAAGAGCTTCCAGCATATTCGGCAGGAAGGGTAGCGAGGAAATAGCTTTGAAACTACATAATATTTACTTAAAATACTTATTTCAGACGGTGCTGATGCGTCCAATGCAGGGTATGCTGCTTGGGAACAAGAAATTTCTATCTGAGCGTGGACAGACTTTTAGTAATTAAAGGCCAACACTCACACATAGAGGAGGGAGCAATTGAAATTTTAAAGTTTGTAGTGTTTCATTACATACAAAAATGAAGAAGAAACCATTGTATACTTTGAAAATAGGCCAGAAAGTTTAAACATAAAATCACGAAAACTAAAAAGTCTCTATTTAAGACCTCCTTATATCTATACACCAGCTTATTGTTACCCAATTATTGCTCGTGTTTTAAAAATCGTAATCACTACACAATGTTTATTTGGTTTTATTAATAAATTGGGATTCTTCCAAAAAAAAGTAATGATTTCCAAAAATGTTTAACTTTGTGAACAGTGCAGTTGTTTTTAGTGGGCTAAAAGTAGAGATATTAAAATTTAGTAAACTAAAAAGGTGCCCTAGATCGACTTGATCTAAGACGGATGATTAGTACTCAAAAATATCGCTTAACCGGTATATCATCGCTTGCCAACAACGAAAATTGGTTTCACTCCAAAACTCTGCTCAAAGTATGCCTTCGTATTATGAAGGGCAAACGTAAACTCTTTTCACGGCCCAGTCTAATCTAGGTACAGTCCTTTTAACATAGCATAGCCACGTGGAACATATATGGCTTTAAAAATTTTTTTTTAACCTCGGAAGCCCGACAACTTTTTACATGGTCAATGCCCGAGAGTTTTCTCTCGACGGCCCTGGTGGTCACCGAAATGGGAGAAGCCTACAGTTTTAGCCCGAACACAATGAAATTGTTGTGCTACGGACCACAGCTGTCAAATTATTTTAACACGTACTCTTATGTAGATAATTATTTTGGCGACGTACGCGACTGTTGTTGGCCAGATATATATCTATTTCTACAATTCCAGCGACACATAAGGTTCTTCCTCTTCTTTTAAATACATGATGTCACTGCCCCATTCAAAAAAATCATGTCGTCATCGAAAAAGCGTTTGCAATAAGAAAAATAAGCTGTGGCCCGTAGCTCGTCGTTTTCAATTTTCAGAACTTTTTACGCCGCTCTGAAAGCGACTGGCGACTGCCGGTCAAATTCCAGAATTAACCAAATTGATTGAAACTTGGTGATCGGGGTTTTTGTGGTCACTGATGTCCCGATGTCATAATTTAAAAGGGCGGAAGGGTGAATGAAATGGAAAAAGAATATTTCTGCCCCAAAACGAAAATTTAAAAAATTTCGGTCATGTTTTTGGCGCTTAGGGTTCAATATGTACGTATGTATTTACTCGTGTATTTATTTCTTAGGCATATCGAAATTTTTGGTGCGGCCGCTGTGGTGTAGTGGTTAGCAAGCGCGCTCTCTTCAGGGCCTGGGTTATACCCGGTTCAACCCAACATCAGAAAAAAAAAAATAATAGTACATTTTTTTCTTATGCGGTCGCCCCTCGGCGGCGAATGGCAGACCTCCGAGTGTATTTGATTAAAAACAGCTTCTCGTAAAAATACAATCGCCGTTCGGAGTTGGCGTAAAACTGTAGGTCCCTATGTGTACACATCAAGCGCCACAATCGAGAGAGCCCGCAACACTAAGCGGCCCGCATAAATCAATGAGACAAAGGCTAAAAGTAACAAATACCGATAAGCTTCACATGCTTAAATGGCATAAATTTTTCATTCAATGCATGGAACGGCATAACATATGTGCAAGCGCCAATCTATATAGTAATTTTTTTAAAGAAAAACTTCCCATTTCACATTAATTATATGCTTATTTCGAATACTCCTGCCAAATACTTGCTCTTTGCTACTCTTAAGAAATGCAACAGTTACTAACCAATTTATATATAGTATATTTTATTGCAATTTGAAAAAAGAGTAGGATAAAAAGGAATGTCAAGCTAAATGACAGAATAAAGTCAAGCTGCCATAACAATCGACAACAAATTACCCGATCAAATAATCTATAGAAAAAAATTTTGAGAAGCATTATAAAATGCCAATTGAACAAGAAGGCAATGATGATGGAAAAAAGGAAAAAGGAAGAATAAAAATAAAGTCCAATAAGGGCTGCTTCCAATAAAAAGAAAAAAAGCGTATCACCTAACGCAGTTAAAAGCAAATTTAAGCCACATTTGCAACCAAAACTGGCTGAGTCAAGCAATTCTATACTATTACTATGCCATTTGCAGATAAAGGCGTCCTCTTGCCAGCCGAGTAGCGTAGTGATGTAAAAAATGGAGACGACGTACCTTTGCTACCTTAATGCAGTCACCAGCCGGTTTGCCTCTTTATCGTTATTGTTATTTTTTCCAGCAGTTTATACTGTATAATGCTACAGGCTTTATTGTTGATACTTTTGTTGGCTCGTAGCCATTTCCGCCCATAATGGCTGATTGAGTTTGTGTGCGGTGATGCTGCAAAGAGTATACCTTCGCTCGGATTGCAAGAAACCAAACGGAGACGAGCCAACAATCGGTAAGGCAAACACAAAATGGATAACAGACATGCGTTTAAGTATACGTTCTGCGTTCTCGACTAATTTCAGCTTAACTCAAGTACAGACATACATACATGTGTACTTTTATAAACGAATATTAACACTAATATACTATAAACACTAATTATTAGTCGAATCGACTAACATGTATTTAGCACTGATTTTTAAAGCATCAAATGTCAAAAGTATTCCGTACGTTATTATTTTATTACTTTCTTAGTAAAATAAAACAAAAGTTATGTTAAAAATTAAATTTTAAGAAATGTATTTTCATGAAACTACACCACAAAGTATAAACTGTGTTAGTCGAATCGACAAATCGAAATTTCGACAATATCTTATATTAGTTAATCGCCTAGGAAATTCATTGAAATTTACTGGTTTTTACTGCAGGGTCTATGTGCGCAATAACAAAATAATGCACATATTCGTATATATATGTATATATATAAAACAAATTTCCGTCAAAGCAGAGCAAGACTCAAAAAAAAAAGCAAAAACCAAAATCCTTTATTGCGCTGCCTGTCACAAACTGCCTTTCGTGCACGTTTCTTTTAACAGGTAGCTTTTTTTTGCCATTGTCATCCAATAATAATGACTTAAAGGTACAAATCTGCATAACCTTTAGACATATTGATGTAATGGCAGTCAAAGCAAAGGCGCACATTTCGTCCAAATATTTTCATAGGCGAGCTTGGCAACTAACTACGCGCTATTCGAATAGAGCAAAAAATTAAATGACATTACGGTAGACGAAGCAAAAAGCAGTAAATTTTTCCGATTTTTGTTTGTGCTCCCAACTCCTCAAATTCAGACAAATGCAAATGGAGACGATGTGATTTCTTAAATGTGCAGAAGCGCATGCAAGCATAAAATTTTACTACCTCAAGCAGTTGACTGGGCACTTTTCATGGATGCTCTTAGTGGATTGGCTGCGTTACGCGACAACAAACGATAATAGGAATGGATGGCTCTTTAGTGCTTTTCAATTCTTTGTGTGTACAATATTTTTGTGAATGTAGGCGGCATATGTAGTACATACCCTGCAGGAAATAGGACTACTTTGCAACTAACTATTAACTAACGAGCTGCCGACTAGTGGTAATTATTTATTAACTATTTCCTTCGGCCGCAACTAACTACTTTTGTAGGCGATGACCGCAAAATAGTGATCCCTGATTTCCTCTGCATTAGATGCCAACTAACATGTAGCTAACTACTTTTAGACATAAACTATCAATAGAAAAAGATTTTTTCCATTTTTTATATTTTTTATATATGTTATTTAACATTACACATTTGCTTATTTGGTTACATGTTCTTTTGTAGATGGTCCCATATTTGAATTCCATCAGACATAACATCAAAATAATAATTTCAAATTTCGATCTTTATTTTATTTGTCCTAAATTCGAAAAAAACTGCGAAGTGCGGACAAAAAGTGCATGGAAATTATTTTTGTAGGAAGATATTTAAATAGAGACTTGTAAAGAAAACAAACTCAAGATAACGTCTGCGTGACTCCTGCACGACTTTACAACTAATTTAAAGTTGTTTTTTTATAGCTAATTAGAAGTTAATTATCTACCGAAATCCCGCAAAAAAGTTAACTATAAGTTGGTTATTTAAATCAATTGGTATTTTTTTTCTGCAGGGTATGTTTGACTATTGGCTCAGTTTCCCAGTAGTACTTACTTAAGAGTTGGCAATAAATATGTCATTAAGTACGTGAAGCTGTAAAACAACTTATTTGATATCTGAAAAATAGAATAGTAAATTTGCTGATGAAGTCTATTTAAATATGGCTATTTGGGAAACAATTAACAAGTCATACAAAATGGTTGTAATTTTATTTGATACTTGAAATTTTTGCGCGAACCAAAAACTTTCCTCTTTATTTTCTGAATACAATCAACAGATACTTGGTATGTAATTCTTTAAACATACATTTCAACCAATTTTTTATTTAATCAAGCTACCAGTTTTCCACGAAAAAATATTTCGAAATTTATTTATTAATTTATTAATTTATTTATCAGGGGGCTAGTTATATATCGTAATTTCATCAAAAAGCTCCTAGACAAGATAACTTTTAAGTTGAAAAAAGTTTTCTGTATTGAAAAAATGGAGACAACATACAAAAACGGTTGGTGTTAAGATTTTTTTTTACAAAATACGAACTTTAACAATCAAAGTTGTGCGTTAAACATCAAGTCGGAGGACAGTAGTATTTTCTTGGGTATAATTTTCTTTAAAACCAAACCTCCAACAGAGCGCTTTGGATAATCTAAATCCAATAGCAAACTTCTGAGTGTATTTCTGCAATGAAAAACAGTTTCGTATAAAATCAGTGAATCAGTAAATTAGTAAATCAGTAGGTGCCCCTCCTATGTGTGACAATATAAAGGCGTACGCCAGAAATCGGAGGAGAGGCGATTTTGGCCGAGTTCAACAAAGCACGCCAGTCATTTCCCTTCTGTGCCAACTGACGCCAACTTGAAATACCAAGTGAAGCCAAGTCCTTCTCCACTTGATCTTTCCAGCGCAGTGGGGGCCTCCCTCTTCCTCTGCTACCACCAGCGGGATCCGAATTGAATACTTTAAGAGCTGGAGCATCGATGCCCATTCGAACCACATGGCCAAGCCAGCGGCGCCGCTGTATTTTAATTCGATGCACTATGTCCATATCATTGTAAAGCTCATACAGCTCATCGTTCCATCGTCTGCGGTACTCGCCGTCGCCAACGCATAAAGGCCCGTAAATCTTCCGCAAAATCTATCACTCGTACACTCCAAGAGCCGCCTCATCGGATGTTGTCATTGTCCATGCTTCTGCGCCATATACCAGCGCGGGCATGATGAGTGACTTACAGGGCGTGGTTTTCGTACGTCGAGAGAGGACTTTACTCCTGAAATGCCTACTGAGTCCAAAGTAGCACTTGTTGGCAAGAATGATTCCTATTTGGATTTTCAAGCTGACATTATTATCGGTGTTAATGCTGGTTCCCAAGTAAACGAAATTCTCTACTTTCTCGAAATTGTAACTGTCAACAGTGACGTGGGTGCCAAGGCACGAATATGCTGACTGTTTGTTTGATGACAGGAGATACTTGGAGCTGGTGAAATTGCTCAACGTCATTTTACACAGCCGTCTCAGTTTGGAGCGGGTGCCAAATTTAGACATAGCGGCATATACGCAACTTTTTTAATTGCTGTCGAAAGCGGCTATACAGTCGACAAATAGGTGGTGAGTGTAGATCCTTTTCTCGTAGGCCTTTTTCAAGCTTTAGCATATTGTGAATACCTGGTCTATGGTGGATTTCCCAGGTCTAAGCAGGTGATGGGCACCGTCTTGTCCATCTCTCTTTTTAGCTCTTTTTAAGCTTTCTGTACATTTTATGTAGGCGAGTGCAGAATAAAAGCTGTCTCTGCCCATCGCTGGTCTAAAGCCACAGGGCTTAAACATAAAACGCTCGATACGGCGTTGTAACCTATGTCTAGAAGGCTGATCCCGCGTTAGTTGACGCGAATGGCGGGGTCACCTTTTTTGTGGATAGGGCGGAGTACACTTCCGGCAAGAAGCGCCAATCTATATCTAATTATTATTATTATTACAACTGGTGAAAGACGGGGGTATATGAGTTTAACGAACTAACAGGCCAGAAGCTATTGGAATGCAGAAGGAAGAAGTTTACGAAATATAGGTAGCTTGCATGTTAAGGTTATTTTTTAAAGATTGATGAGAGTACTATGTATTTATTTGTAAATATCGAAACTTTCGTATTTCTGATATATACCGTTATATGAAAAGTGGGCGTAGTTTTGTTCCAATTTCAAACATTTTCAACGTCTTGCTTTTATGTATAAAGTCGAACAATTATTCAGGGTTGGGTACAAATTGATGGAACGTTCACTGAGAAACACATATTTTGTAATAAGTAGGCGGTTTCGCGCCCATTTTATAAAAAAATGGTATAATTGTATTTCTTCTTAAACAATTATTCCAAGCGTTAATATTGAGTAACTTGCCTTCAGTAGCTACTGATTTATCGAAAATTTCGTATCTCTCTAAATGACCGTTAAATGGGATGTGGGCGTAGTAGCTGTGGTCCAATTTTAAAACTTTTCAGTCGTTTGTTATGTTTTGCCAAGACCAACAATTTGTAATATATTTGTCTTCCCCCGAGAGATCAGTATAAATGTCAATTTTGAGTGAAAAAGCTTCAGTAATTACTAAAATAGCGCAGTTTTCGTATTTCAGCACACTACCGTTATATAGTACCAAGTTTCAATTTTTACTCGAGTTATCGTGTGCACAGGTGGATGGGTGGACGGAAGAACAGATAGTCACCGCTTAATCGATTTGTCTTTTCATTCTTATTAGTTATGTATACATTTGTCTACAATATATTTATCACGATTCAGTTGAGCTGCTACAAAAAACCGTTATGCGAACAAAGTTATAATAGTTACCCTTGTGCACAAGTGCACTCGGGTATAAAATCTTGTGGGTGAACAAGTTAACAAATAGTCTAAAATTATATCGACAGATTACACATATTTTAAGAAAATGACACCTCTTGGAGCTTTCCAATATAAAAAACAATTAGAATTTCTTACTATTCCAAAGGGTTCTAAGTAAAACTTTTATTTATAGACTACACAGATCAAATCGAGTTATCATCAGACCTTATTCTGTGTACGAAGGTTACTAGTTACGTGAATATACTTAAAAAACTTGCATAATACTATATTATACTTAAATATTCCCTAGGAGGATGGTTTGCTATGATTAGTTGCTTAATTGCATATTCATTACGCAATTTGAGCTAAATAATATGTACAGTTGAAAGTGCAATCTCTTTAATGTGTGGCTTCATTAAAGAGTTTAAGGTATCTAATCGCTATTTACTTCATAATCCTCCTTTTCTTAGAAGTGCAATTATCTGGGTTGAAAAATATATTGCCCCTGGCTGCAAACTTCACATTGAAATCTTCATGGCCATGAAATACGTACCTGCAAAAAGAAGAAAATTCATTACATAAATAATAGGCATTTAAGGAAATTGTATGCTAGAATATATTATTTTATAAACTATCGCAAGGATATGGAAAATATTAGTTAGTAAAATTTTGTATGAATAACTTCATATGCTTATTAACCTAACCAACATGATACTTATGTATATGAAATTTTGTAGCGGTGAAATAACGATAACCAGCGCCTACTTTTAGTTGAAGTTTTATTTAGAATCTCGTATTAAGGCTACCAAATCGTCAAGTAAAACTTAGGAAATACGATATGCTTGCCATCTGTGAATGTAATTATAGCACATCTGCATCTTTAAATTTGCAATAGAAAATAGTATCGATAGTGCCTCTGTAAGGGTGTATTACAAGGCTGCAAAATTATATGTTCTCTAGTAAATTGAATAATTTGTGTATGTCCTGAAATTTGCACTTGTAAAACATTTTTTGATTGGTCTGACAGGGCCTATATGAACATTAAGGGCCAATTTCACAGTGCGTAGTTAACTCAGAGTCAGCAGTTAACTACAAATTTTTG
>NW_016164931.1:0-29483 GCF_001687245.7 Rhagoletis zephyria | reverse complement strand
TATGTGAATATGCTCATACATTAGGCTGGTCCGAAATATATTTTTACAGCCACCTCTCAGAAATGAAGTATTTTAAAAATAAGGAGACCCTATTGGTTTAATTTGAAATTTATATACATATTCATATTTAATTTTTTCGTAGAGTATCTATAAAATTATTAAAAGTAAATACTTTTTGATCGAATTCAAATATTTCTCCTCATAAATCTTTAAAAAATAAAATTACTATTTAACTTTAAAATATTTCTAGCCATTTTTTAATAACTAATAATTTCAAGTGGTTTATGCAACATTTCGACAAAATATATTTAGTAAAAGTTTTAATTTCATTTTTGCATCATTGTCCTATTTCTGGAAGATTTCTGAAGGAAAATATTTTAATTCGACCAAAAAATATTTATTTTCGAAGATTTTAATTTCAAAGCCCCGATTTAAAAATAAAAATATGCGGGTATGCTAATTTTTCGTTTTCAAAAATTCTGGGGGAAGCAGCAAGAAAATTATGAAATGAATAGTTTTTGCTTTATATTTTTGAACCACCCTAATATACATATATTTTTATAGTACTATTGTTTGTTGTACTTTGCGCGCACGTTAGAAAAAACAACGGAAAAACGTGCACGCTGCTGGCATATAAACTCTTTTTGTATGCGTTCGAGTAAAAGCGCCATATAATATACGTTATATTGTCTGCAACATATTTTTGTTCGTTCATACGAGCAAGCACTGACACTAAGTACTCCCCTGCAAAAATCCTTAGACCAAGTGGTCTACTTGTCGCATATTTGAGTACTTACACAGTGCTCCTCTGTAATGCTATAGCGGACCAACTCGTATCTCTACACCAGCTTATTGTTGCCCGATCATTGCTCGTGTTTTAACGATCTTAATCACTACACAATGTTTAAAGGGCTGTGCTACCAAGAGGTAGGTAATCCGTGGAGTAATCCACTGGAGTAGTTTTGTGCTACTCTGATGTAATGCAGAGCTGGGGCATATGGCCCTGCCCTAGTGCAGGGCAATGTTAATTGCACCACATTTTTATTTGCATTTCAGTTAGTTTGGGAGTAGGTACCTACTCCTTTCCCCTTGGGGAGTACTCTTTACATGCGCGCATGGAGTAGTCGGGATTTTTGCATGGTGTAAGCGCACACACACACTTAAGCACATTTATCGGCCGTAAATGTGAATCGGTACTTTGCCCTCGAATAAACCTATATACACATACATATGCGTATGCATACATCTACATATGTACCCTAGTATGTGTGGGGAGGAGTAAACAGAAAAGGATTCGCCTAATGGATGTTGTGATTATTGCTGCTATTGTTGTAGATGATATCTTCTTCTTCTTATCATTTGCTTCTTCTTCATTTTACTACTACTTCTGCTTAGCATAGTTACGTACATATGTATGTATATATGTATGCGTTTTGTTATTGTAATTTGCGTACACTTATGCGCCTGGTGCGTGAAATTCACCACAATAAAACAACAAAAAAAAATAATAATGTTAAAGGAACTGTAAGCGAACGGAGAAAGTCGTAACATTTTTGACGTCAGCAATGCTTTTTTTCCTTTCAGAGAGCGGAAAAAGTAAAAGTGNAAGCACATTTATCGGCCGTAAATGTGAATCGGTACTTTGCCCTCGAATAAACCTATATACACATACATATGCGTATGCATACATCTACATATGTACCCTAGTATGTGTGGGGAGGAGTAAACAGAAAAGGATTCGCCTAATGGATGTTGTGATTATTGCTGCTATTGTTGTAGATGATATCTTCTTCTTCTTATCATTTGCTTCTTCTTCATTTTACTACTACTTCTGCTTAGCATAGTTACGTACATATGTATGTATATATGTATGCGTTTTGTTATTGTAATTTGCGTACACTTATGCGCCTGGTGCGTGAAATTCACCACAATAAAACAACAAAAAAAAATAATAATGTTAAAGGAACTGTAAGCGAACGGAGAAAGTCGTAACATTTTTGACGTCAGCAATGCTTTTTTTCCTTTCAGAGAGCGGAAAAAGTAAAAGTGAAAGGAGAAAAAGCTTTCTACTCAAAAAGGGTTGCTAAATGCCCGATTATCATAGAAAAAAGGTAAATATTATTTAGAAGCAGTGAAAATCGAATCTTTGAGAGATTTTGAAATTTGTAGCGAGCGCGGAGTGACGCTTTCAGTGAAGTTTAGAAGTAATGCCTGCCAGACCGTTCTTACTATTTATTGCAACTTTCCCTTCTTGATCAACGGATTTTAAATATGTTGCTTTTCTTAGCGCTACCGAAATTTAGTAGAAAATATATGGAGTTTTCTTTCTTAATATTTTGCTGACATACTATGTGGCTTCCATTTTCTTGGATACTAAAATTGCTATGTAGGTAGAAACTTTATCAATTCAAAAGTCACTAGTGCTGTGCCTTTATGTTCATTTCAGAAACTTATGTACTCAACTTGCCTATACAAAAAAAAAACAAAAATTAGCTATGTATACAGGGCGAGTAAAATTTATTTTAAATTATTAGTGAATCTCGTATATTTTTAAAATATGGCTTTGAGTTTTTGGTAGGAGGTGTATCTGAAAGCAAATTAAGGGAACATTTGAAAGTTCGAATTTCCGAAAACATGATTAAAGAATATTTTGCGTTGGTGATAGCGCGATTTAAGAAGAAGAACCGAACCAATATGCTAGAGTAAAGCTCACATCCCTCCACTCGACCAAGACAAGGTCAGAACAGTAATAGGTTAGGTTAGGTACTTAGCGTTGCCAGTTGGAGCTCATTTTTACGCCCTAAACCTTTAGTCGTATTTAATAATTTTCATAATTTTAGTTTTTGGTAATTAGGCAACTCTGAGCAATGTTTCGAACTCTGCTTCAATTTACCTGTGAAAATACATGCGCTAGGTGTAAAAATATGTTGACCTTCTGTAGATTGCTCTTGTGTGCCGGCACATATCTCAGCCTCAAATAGTCCAAAAATATCGCCTTCAGCCATGGTAACACAAGGTGGCTAGGCCTCTGGAGTAAGACTGGGAATATTCCGTCTACTCCCGGTGATTCGTAGGGCTCAAAACTGTTAAATAGTTCCCCTTTCTACTTTGGAAGAAGTTATGATGTTTTTCGGGATGCTGCTCTCTATACCTCAACCATATATACCTAACGTTGTAAAAAATTATAAAAATTTGACAAAATTACATCTAAATTTCCAACATTTTAATCAGATTTTTTGGATTTTTTTCGAGTACGTAGTTTTATAGACCATTAAATTTTAATGGAATAAAGTGCATGTTTGAAGTTCTCAAAGAATCGCGTTGATTTCTGATAATTTTTATTCTTTGTATTACGCACGTTTTTTCATTAAAAAAAATTTCGAACATACATACGTTGTATGGAAGAATATGCGTTAAAAACAATTGCCAAAAATCAACGCGATTTTGTAACAACTTAAAAATGACACTTCATTCTACTAAAATACATATATTTGAAAAACGTACTTACATACATGTATATGTTTTTATGTCTTTAAGCTTTTGGTCCAAGATTTTACTTTTGCTTTCTAAAAGTTTGCCTTGCCCAGTCATTAACTAGTACTTACCTTGACTTTTGAATAGTATGGCAAACGCTCACTTAACCATATTTGTTTACCACCCCTATTTTTTGGGGGAGGTTAAATTCAAAAATTCTATGACACTGAATGGCATACCACTTGAAAAAATACCTGCCAACAAAAAAAGCTTTCCCCTTACCCAAGCTCATGCACTCTCAATATCTACTTAGTTAGGTACTCACAGGAATATTTACATACTATTTTATTTTCTCTCAACAAGTACCATGTGCACTGTAAACGTCATAGTATCCTATTACACCTGGCCGTGAGCAGCGAGCAGTTGGATCGATGTAAACAAACGAAGTGCGATTGTGTGTGTGTGTGTGTGTGTACTTACATTTGCCGCTATTGCTAAGCCAAGAGCTTTAGAGGTTGTGTGGTGAATTTCCAAAGCGCGCCTATATAAATAACAGCACAGGATGTCGTTAGCTCAGTTGAAATTCACATCGTGTACCTAAAACTTGGAAAATAAAAAAAAACATAAAGACTACGGAAGGATAAAGAAGTATATATGTACATATAGAAATAGTTTTCCCTCTACATACATNCGATTGTGTGTGTGTGTGTGTGTGTACTTACATTTGCCGCTACTGCTAAGCCAAGAGCTTTAGAGGTTGTGTGGTGAATTTCCAAAGCGCGCCTATATAAATAACAGCACAGGATGTCGTTAGCTCAGTTGAAATTCACATCGTGTACCTAAAACTTGGAAAAAAAAAAAAAACATAAAGACTACGGAAGGATAAAGAAGTATATATGTACATATAGAAATAGTTTTCCCTCTACATACATATATATATATGTGTATAAGACATACCTAAAAACCTATATTTGTACATATGTTTGTGTATAAATAAAGTTAAGTAAGTGTTATCTTAACAAAAAGCAATCTACAATCAAACTCAAGTTAAACATTTATTTAAATTAGTTATCGTAAACAAAAGGGAGTAACAACAGCAAAAAAATTAACTCCATATTAAAGTTCAATTTAATACAGTAACACATAAATGTGTATATGAAAATAAGTTCGTGTGTAATTGCGTAGATATGTATGTATTGTAATTGATTATCTTAAGCTTAAGTCAATTCAGTTAATAAATATTTGTGTACTCAATCAAACTAATAACTCGCANGTTATCGTAAACAAAAGGGAGTAACAACAGCAAAAAAATTAACTCCATATAAAAGTTCAATTTAATACAGTAACACATAAATGTGTATATGAAAATAAGTTCGTGTGTAATTGCGTAGATATGTATGTATTGTAGTTGATTATCTTAAGCTTAAGTCAATTCAGTTAATAAATATTTGTGTACTCAATCAAACTAATAACTCGCATTAACCGCAAATCTTCTACTAACTAAAGCAATTTCGTTATCTAATTATTCACCGTCACGTTTTTACGATCTGCGTGTATTAGTAGCGTTTTTAGTCTACTCCGAGGCATTAACTACAAATTTATATATATACATATAGAGGAAGCGACCGACTCGTTTATAACTTTTGGATACTTTTCGTTAGCGTTGGCGTGTTAAAAGGAATATGTTTGTGCGTACAAAGTGTATACAAAATTAGTTGCGCTTTAATGGACGCAGTGCGCTGCTAATCTGATACGTGCGTCGCCTTCGAATTTAATAACGAGGTGGTAAAGAAGTTGTGGAAGTGCTCGTAGTATATTAAAAACCACATATTTTAAGGACAAAATTACGAGACGCCATAACAAACAGATAAATCAAACAAACAGATATAAAAGAAAGAAAAAAGAAGGTGGACAGTACAGTAGCAAACCTCGCTTAATGGTAAACAACAAAACAATAAAATAATAAAAAATGTTACAGTGAATTTAAAAAGCAACAACTTGTACAACGAATTACTGCTGGGAGAAACACTATACAATTTTTAATCAGTTGAATGGATTTTTGAGGTAAGCATCAGCTGATATATGGATGTATATGGAGCATTCCAGCACAATTCGGATGCGATTTAGCCTTTTCTTCCCCGATTTTTTTCATAATTTTTCATATTACTTATAGTACCGATTTTGTGAGGATTCCCTTGCCTGCTTTTATTTAACTTCACTTACATCTATGTACGTATGTATATATGTCCTAGAATTTTGCAATCAATATTTCATCAAGTTCCCGCTAGGGACTTGACACTCTAAACTTAGCTCATAAACCGATTACTAAGAAATATGAGAAATACTAGATAGCGCAGGAGTCGAGACGTTTGGCAAACCCTTATTTATGCTCAAATTTGGATCATACTTAGAAAATTTGTTTTAAATACATATTTTTACTATTAAATTGTTATTTAATTTTTTTTTTTTGGCCCAGCCCATAACTTTGCAAAAAATGGCACGATTGAGATCTTTTTTTTTTTAATTTCCTTTTCTCAAAAATTTTGGAATCCAAACCATATTTCGAAAAAATTCACACAAAAAGACACAAATTTTCAAAATTTTGAATATAAAAAGAGCATTGTGCTGTTACAGGTATTGTAATATTTAATTTATTTTATCAAGTTAATTTAATACAATTTTTCAAACAGGTCGGAACCCTCCTCTAAAATATTTTTGGCAGTAAACTTTCCTAAACCTATTCAGCTTGATACCTATTGCAATAATCAATTTATGCTATCAAATAAACTGAATTAAAAATTCCACAACAGGTGGCAACCTTCAGCAAAAATATTTTCGGCTGAAAGCGTCCTTAAAAGTCTTTTTTGGCACCCATTTGCAATATTTACTTTATCTGATCAATTGACTCAAACTGCGGGTTTTAAACAGGTGGCAACTCTATATTTTTTTTCTTTCTATGTTTTAAGTTAGACCTATAGAATCATCACCAGTGGAAAAAGCATTGGATACTATGCATTTCTTTTCAAGTGATGCGCGTACAAACATGCAGCCAGACAGACAGAAAGACTAAAAATCTAGAAGTTGTTGATTTGGATTATGTTGCTCTAATAAAGATCTATAATGTGCAGACCTCGGCATGTTATAGTTTTGTTATGTCGTTCACTCAAACAAAACCCAACTCGGGAAATACGAATTTAAAGTTTTGAAAAAAAAAAACTTTTTATTTCACAGGAGATGCAAAAAAAATTACAAAAAGTATCAAAAACAAGTAGAGCTTTTTAAAAAGTGGCATGTAACTCGGTTTTTTCTTACTTTAAAATTTGTATTGAAGGTGTGTTTTAATACATGCTTAACTGATGCAATTTTAAATTATAATCCAATAAAAGTATAAAGTGAATGCAAAAGTAGTGTTTTTTTTAAACGTACGGACAAAACATACATTTTTAATTAAAATGTAGGGTATTTATGTTAGCATTTTCGTAAAATTTTTTTTGATAAAAGCCAATTTTGGTGTCTCTTGCTGGTCGCATAATTAAATTTTTTTTTTTTTCAAAATCCCTAGGATTATTAATTGTAAGTATATTGAAACTGGTAACGTCCAACCGAATAAACATGTTTTTCATAAAGTCAATTATGCACATGTTCTTTCACGTTGTTTAAGCCGCCGCCTAAAAGCATTATGACGGCCGTGCGCGCAATCCTTGGCCGCAGCAGTTTGGTAGTTGACTCCGAAAAGATGGCAACCGAGCGCGCTCGGCCGCCTACCATACCCACGGCAAATCAGCGAGGTTATTAAGCTGTGTTTTCAAATAATGGATTCATCAAATAATAAGAGCACAGCTGAGAGTTCGGTGAGGTGGAGACAAAACCTGAAGTCTGAATTATGAGAAAGTGGAAAGCACTCAAAAAGAAAAAACAGAAAAAACTTTAAAAGAGACTTCTATGTTGAAGAAGAAGTTCATAGAGAAGCATAATAAGGCAAAAGTGTTAATATTTTAGAGAAGTATAAAACTAGGCAATAATTATGTTAAACCATAAAAAGTAAAGCAAGTGGTACTCAAATAATTTGTGCCTAAAAGAGAAGAAGAAAATTTGGAGATAGAAATAAATATTGTAAAGGTACTGAACTATTTCGGATCGTACTAAATTTTTTTACAATGCACCGTATTTTGTACAAGCCTTCAATGTAATTTTTCACCTATAATAGACATTGCTAGAAAGATAAACTTTTATTAACCATACATGCACAATTTTTTGTAGCATCCTACCCTACTTTGCCAGAATGGAACGTCCGTAGCACAGAAAATGCCCATATGAGCCCAAGAATTAGTATTCAACTGTACTTAGTAGGCCAAAATCTTGAAAAAATTACGTTACAAAACCAAACTGAGAAACAAGTTTATCTAAATAAATTTGATTACTAATTCATGCCTTTATGGACATATTTGTTTCTGTTTGAAAAATATCATAAGTCAAAAAATTATATAACTTCAGTGTAATTAGATGATATTGGGCTATATTTTTCCGAACTTTTGAAATAATGAAAAACTAACAAACCAAAATGTTAGTATTTGATTAATTCGAAAATTCGACAAAAAATGTATTCCATTGCTATCTCATTAATGGAATAACGACAGATTTTTTAGAAAACATTTGTAAAAAGTCATGCGCGCTTTATGGAAATTAACACTTTATAATAAAAATTGAAAATTTAAGGAAGTTTTCTGGAAATACGTCTTTGAAAATTTTTCTAATTTTTTATCATCACCCTTATACCACAAGCATGAATGGGCATATTTATCAGTTTTGAGTTATTGGGTTGACTAGAATGACTTCTGGATGTTCTATGTTATACCAAAACCCAGAATACCATGCCTACAAAGAAACCACATATTTTACAAATTCAATTACATAAATGTAGAGCTAGGTCTCGTAAAAAAAAAACTTTCAAACTTGATTTTCCAAAAGTTTAATTTTGAAAAATTCATGTTTCTGGCATACGGGCGATGGTATTCCAAAAGTTGTTTTGAAAACTTCAAGTGAAGGAACCTTTGTTTTTTTTTATTTATTTTTTTTTTCAAAAATCTGATTAGGCTGGAATGCCCCGTGTGTACTTATTGCTTATTAGATTGCATATTTCGAGGAAGAAAATTTATTTATTCACTATTCTTCGGTCTATGCTAAATAAATCAACTGTTTATTTATGCCAAGAATATACTAAATTTTCTTGAAAGACATGTTATTGTCTGCTGATTCATACTCGTGCGCAGTCCTGCAATAACATTCTGCGGTAATTTCTAATGTAGTACGAAAGGATCTTCCAAGCGGCAGTCTTAGGCATCCTTGGAGCTTGTAAGGTTCTAGGAAAATTAATCGGTAGCATAAAGAAATCAACAATATGCTCGGCAAATCCAAGCGGCTCTATTAGCACGAGCATCGCCGTTCACCAAATTCCGGCCAGTCCATAAGTCCAAAACAAAATTATGCTCAGTGTCTGCGTCAATAAACAGCTCTCTTCGCTAGGCCATATTTAGCAACATTGATGGCAAGGAGAAGGCCGGTGAATATCCGAGGGCAACAACTATGCATTCATACGAATTACTTTACCATTCCTAAAAATACGTACATACTTTCTTTAAGATGAAAAGATTACATGCACTTTTCTATAAAGATTTACCAAAAATTTGAGCCACAGCTAAGCACTTTTAATGCCCACACTCACTTCATTTAACAGTTATTGTCATCGGTTTCACATTTCGCACTCAATTGCTGCATTTGTTTGTTGGGCATTTACTTGTCTGCCTTTCAGGCATTCCGATTATTTCGGTAATTCTACGCACGTATATATATGTATATAGACCTGCTGTGTCAGTGCAATGTGTAGAATAATCCTTGAGGTAAAGAAGAGAAGAAGCTATTTGCATATTCATACTTACAAACGTTCATACATGCATAAAATAGTTTGTTATCGATAACTGTTTGTAATGCCTTAACAAATGTATAAGGCCATACATACATAATTATTTAGTTATATATGTGTAATGTTTAGTGGGGTCTGTTTTTGTTTTATGTCAACTATTTGGAAAGAAATTCGACTAAATACAATCATGGCAAACTTTAGATTGCTTGAAAAAATGTAATTAACTTATTCCGAGTATTGTGAAAAGAAATGCAAATTTTGAACTGACTCATGCCAAGAAGAATAGAAACTGAAATGAAAGTCCAAGAAGTTTTTACATAATATTAAATTTTTAGTAACCGATACTGTTTTCCCATTGGAATCATGAAAAATATTATATTTTAACACTCCGCAAAATTATTTCGAAAAAATATTAAAATTTATGTGTGCTGGACCAAAAATTAATTCCTTTCATGAAAACAAATAGTTTTTTAAAGTCTTTTTAGAAAAAAAAAAACAACACGAATGATAAAACAGTTTAAGCTTAAAAAACTTGCATACAAATATATTAAAAAAATTTTCAACGGAATCATAATGAGATTTTTGATGCTGTTTTGGAACTTATTGAGAAAAATTGGAATAACTCAGCCAAAACTTTACCCAAATGAGTTTCTTTGCAAATGAATAAAATGGTAAGAAAATATCTTTCCGCTGTTTCTTCATAAAAGTAAATAGGTGCAGCTTTGGCCCAGTTATTCAAGTTTTTTTTTTTAACCAATCCTTAAAAAAAGCTAAATAACAGCATCAAAAATTTCATTATTATGATGTTGTTTTATGCTTAAAATGTTTACTCATCTGATTTGATTGTTTTTTAGAAAATCCTTCAAGAAACTATTTTCATAAGTAAAAAACTCAATTTTTGCAAGTATTTATTATATTTTAGTTAACATTTTTCCGAAATTTTTTAGTAGAAGCCTTCAAATATAATAAGTTTTGTAATCCCGGCGGAAAAACTGCAACCCCTTTTTTGGCGATGCAGTCTAATTTAAAACTACTTACATATATATGTATGTCAGTAAATATGCAGGTACGTGAGTAAAGCAAAGCTGGCACTTTAAACAAGGAGGACAACTACATACTTAACATACAAATGCTGTCTAAATGCGACAAATTGAGACCTAAATGCTGCAGCTCAAGTTCCTATAAAGCCACAGGAAGCGATAATACACCGTCGTTCGTACAATTCTTCATTCAAGCAGATACAAAGTTGCGCATTTTTATGTAGCTACATATGTACTTATGAGTAAGAATATATGGAGCACACATAACAAACATCCAATGTGTCTTCGTTTGTAAACAATGTAGTTAGTGAAGTGCAGGCAATAAGAGTTACACGGCCAAAGAGGCAACGAGATGACAAGTGCATGAAATACTTACACACAACCAGGTACTATAGAAATGTAAGCATGAAGTGAAGTAATTTGGAAGTAACTCGGCTAAAGGTTATGTGTATTTGTTGCGCAAACTGAAAAGATTAAATAAGCGTAAATGTAGAACATGATAGAGAGCAAGCAGCAAGGGCGTTAAAAAGTATAAAAAAAAAATGTCGCTAGCTTTTGTAATACGAGTGCTTAGCTGTGGTTCCAGTGTTGAACAGTGAACGCAAAACTTGTAATTGTGAAAGCGTGGTCTTTGGTATAGTAACTAATGCCTTGGTGACACAAAAAAATATTCCGATTCTAAAAAAATCTTTTAGTAAACTCAGCGAGATATATATATATATTTTTTTTACTAATACAACTTGAACTCCATTGTAAAATTTTCCCGTTCCTTTTAATCTGTTTTAAATGTGCATATTCTACGAATAACAGAAGAATATTGATGAGCGAGAAAGAGTTCAGCTATTCGTATGATTTATTTGATTCAAAGACGTGCCAGAATCAGAAAATGTTATCTGTGGTCTAAATCCTCTTCAAGGCAGGAATGACAAACGGGGTTTTTGTAGTTTTGATACAGGAAACGAGTTCCAAAAGTATGTACAGAGTATCTTCGACAAACTTTTATGAAGAAAAATGAGGAACACCAGCAAGAGAAAATGTCCCAAAAATCAATGCTAATTCCTAGCTATTTAAAATTTGAACTTAATTATAGCAAAATTTAATGGCCTACAAAACTGCTTACCCACAATGGTTATAATAAATCTAACTTTCTCGAATTTTGTTAATTTTCGTACAAAGTTTGAAGTTTTGACATACATGGCTTTTATAAGACGACAAGCTAGACTTTCATAAAAAAAAAATAGTACAAATTAAATAAACGAAAGGGGAGTAGCCAAAGAATGCTAAAATTACTTTTCCCTGTTTATATTTTCGCCAATGTACATACAGCTTTGTATCTAAGAGGATAAGGCTTGGTTTAAAAAACTTGTTTAATTCAGGAAGCTTTGGCTAGAAGAGCTTTTAATGGGCGTAGTAGGAAAGGCTTGTAAACTTTTCCGCACAGCTATATAGTGAAGTGGTAAGTTGCATGTAAAAGAACTTTTTCAATATCGTCCATAAACGTTAGTCCATAATCAACTACAGATAGAACTGAAGATTTTGTGATGCTAATTAATGTAGACTTAGAAGCCAAGTATATTATGATCTTAAGTCTGTTAATCTTAATTTTAAAAAGTCGAACTTGAATCCGCAGTTGATAGGTAATCTTCAGGGTGAATGTTCAGCAATAGGCCAATGTCCTGTTATTGTGGCTATTAATTTGACTATATCTTTCCCCGAACTTTTCGGAAGTTCGTCTGTGTATGGCTTGTCATAATGCGNTCCTGTTATTGTGGCTATTAATTTGACTATATCTTTCCCCGAACTTTTCGAAAGTTCGTCTGTGTATGGCTTGTCATAATGCCGTATATTTCTCGCAGATTTGCAGGTTGTTCCAACGTGTCCGAGTGGACATTTAATTGTCTCTCTGCTTCGTATTCATCAAATGACGCTCCGGCCCTAGCCAACTCATCAGCCCTCTCATTTCCGTGGTTGTTCCTATGGCCGGGAACCCAGTAAGATTTTCATTAACCCGGCCACTGAGCTTAACACACATTTGCAATCACTGACTATTTAAGACTTTGTTACCGGTGTGGCAAGTACCAGAAGTGTTGCTGGCGATCTAAGAAAATGTATGCTTTTCGTTCTTATACGCAATTCCTGTCTAATACTCTACGGGCCCTTTCGATTCCCAGTGCTTGCGCTTGGAAGATGCTAGAAAAGTTAGGTAGTCGGAGCGATAGAGAGACATTCAATGTTTCACTCAAACCACAGTTCAATTTGGACCCGTCAGTAAAGATTTCTGTGGAATTATCCTCGACTATCCTGCTTCTACTTCAATCCTGTCTTGAACGAAACTTTACCTGAAAGTTATTCTTGAAATCTATCGTAGGAGGTATATAATCTGATTGTTTCACTGATTCGATAAGCTTGTCAGGAATAAGTACCACTATGGCCGTGCCGCACCGCCCTCCAGCAGTCGGACGCTTTGAGTTTGACTGCCGAGGACGCTGCTTGCGTTAGTATTGGTATTTTGATAGCCAAGTAGCTACTGAATATTGGTTTACATATATAATATGGGCCTCTCTATATTTGTCTTTCAGCGTAACCATTACCTGATTTTCATTCTTGAAGGAGCTCAGTGTCTTGTTCTTTTCAGGAACTCTCACCACTTTTGCTGTTTGATCCAAAATATCAATGCGTTGGCTCTTGTTATTTTATTTAGATATTACACAAGCTTGGCATCATTCCTGGTAGTAACTGAAGTGGTATATGTACATAAGTATAGCCACTTATTTATTGCCAAACAAAAACTAATTGAGATATCCTTGAAAATATTTCGCATAAGAATCAACGATAATTTTACAATTACATTCGAAATTGAATTACGAGTACTTTAAATTAGAGAAAATGAAAACTAAAAAATAGCATTAAAAATTTACCCCCATGCCGTTCAATAACTCACCCGAGTATACGCAACTGCTGTTCGGCGCATTAATCTAATTGAGGTATTAAGTAATTTATCATCCAAGCGAATGCACGTATGTACATAAGTAGTTGCCAGTGTACGAAGAGCAACAGAAAATTTACAGAAGCTGCAGCAAAATAAATGACGGGTATTTATTAGAAATTTATTGATTTGCACAGCATTTGCTTTTGCTGATTTTCTCATTCCAAGCTATATGCATGTACGCAGCTTAGCAGTAAGTACGCGTATAAAAGTTAGAACCAAAAAAAAAAAACATTTTAAGCAACAGATGGATTTTGAATGCCTGCTTGGTATAATGCTAAGCAATTATATTAAGTGTTATAACAGAAAACGTTAAGTATCGCCGCAACCACAAAAGTTCTCTCACTTCTTAGAATTCTGGGAAACAAAAAAAAAAAGTCAACCATGGTGCCTTTGAGAGCAAGGACGACGTAAAAGTTCACAGAATAAAGTGGATTCGGAGAATCATAAGCATTTTTATTAAAAGTTATTCCTTCATGCATTGAAAATGGTAGGTATTAGTTGATGGTGTGGATTCAAAATTTTAATGAGAGTAGAGGAGTAATCTTCATGTTGCAGCTCAACCTCCAAATACATTTTAAATGAGTTTGTCAAATTTTACCATTCCCTTCCCCTTTTGACAAGCATATATTTATGTGCATTAGGGTATTCCAAACATACATAGGAAAATCAAATTTTTTGATTTTTCTTGCTACCACCGACCAGAACTGAAGAATATCGAAAATAAGTAGACACATATATTTTTTATTTTGAAGTCGGTTAATGCTTACCCGTGCCGCCGTGCATTTGGAGTTTTCCATGTATCTTATATAGGGAAAATATTTTTTTTTGTAGAACTGCTATAAAATCGTTAAAAAGAAATATTTTTTGATCGAATAAGACTACTAACCTGCAAAAGTCTTCAAGAAATAACATCCCCATATTGTGGCACTAAGTAAGCTTAAATTTTTGATATTCATTGTTCTATTTTTTAGAAAAAGTTAAAACATTATTTTAAATCTCTTCAAACGCTGTTAGTTTTGATGACGAGACTTAAATATTTTAGTATCCTTTAAAGAATTTTAAATATTCAAATATCTGGCAACCCTATTTTTTCAAAATTGTTTACCACAAATCTACAGAAAACATCGAGTAGAATGAAAAAAAGAATTAAACACAACCATTGAGCTGTTCGTGCGTGATGCAGCTACGAAAAAATAAAGTAACTAATTTTTGTATATTACACAGGATTATCGGTTATTAAAATGCACTTGGTATAATTTTTAAGTTAAATAAGCATCACATTGTTATTTTATGAAGACTTCGATCAAAGAATATTTATTTTCAACGATTTTATAACAATTCTATGAAAAAAATTTATTTTCTCCATGTAAAATACATACATGGGAAACTTCAAAGCCCCAGCGGCACGGGTAAATATTAATTGATTTCAAAATAAAAAAAAATACGTGTCTCCTTATTTGTGGTATTCATCAGATCTGGTGGGTGGTTGGAGGAAAAATTGTTTGGGGGACCCTAATGTGCATACATATGTAGATATGTTTTTATATGTAAAACAAATAAAAATGTTTCTCGGATTCATAAAACTTGGTGCCAATTAATTTTGTGTATCAATGCTCTCATATGCGTGCTCATCAATAAGCGTGTATTAATAAAAACGGTACCCGTATGTATGCTTTAATTTGCGTACCAGCTGCTTCCAGTTTGACAGCTGCACGCTAAAAATGTTACGTATACGCCATGTGTGCATCATTCGGTAAAATTATAACAATAAGCTATTGAAAGAAAAATGCTTGGCGTATGCTCTCGGAATAAAGATGCTATTGTTAGCTATTTCCCAATTTTTCCATTACAATTAATATTACAAACGGTCGGTGGTCGTTATTTTCAGGAATAACACAATATATGAAAGAAACTTTTTTTTTATATCAACCCACGGATTGTAGGGTCATTGCGTTAATATGGCATAAGAAGACTGGTATTTTACTTTCCTTATCTCAAAATATCTTCTATTGGCCTTTCAAATACCTTTAATTTAATATTTTTAAATCATTTATTTTGTCGGGGCAGATATCAAAATCGTGCTTGGTTATTTCAATGCTAGGGTGGGCAAAGAAGGTGCCTTTGGAACCACCGTCGAAAAATTCCGCCTCCACGACGAAACGTCGGACAACAGATTGAAATTGATCCACTTCGCCAGGATTCGAAACATGGTAGCATGCAAAGATCCATCAAGCCACATGACTATCTCCAGAGCAAAAACCCTATCTTGTTGCAGCTAAGATACGCACCCACCTCTGTGCTGTAATAAATGTCTGCCCAACAGTGCAAGGAAAGCTTACAGGGCAATTTTGGCAACTGTCTTTAAATTCACCATTGTCTTTCGTAAGACAATTTTCAAATCTGGCAACTCTCTTGAAAGCTCTTTACTGTCCTTCAAAATACTAATTAAAAGACCTGCTAATGAGGAGGTCCAAACGTTATGCTGTTTGCCTTTTAGCAATACGGTTTTTAATTTAAATTAAATAAAAACATAAGAATATTTTCCTTTTTAAAACAATAAAAATTAATAAATAAAAGAAAATTTAATAAAAAAAGGAATAAAATTCAGTAAAAATTAAATTAAATTAAAAATATTTTCATTAAAAAGAAAACAATTAAAAAAATTTAATAAGATCCTAAAAATTTATTGAAATAAAAAAAAATATTTTTTTTCTTTTTAAAATAATAAAATCTAAAAATTAAAAGAAAATTAAATCAACAAAAGAATAACAAACTAAATTTAGAAAAAAATAAAATAAAATTAAATTTCAAAAAGAAAACGAAATTAAAAAATAAAATCTAATAACTAAAAGAAAATATAACTAAAAAGGTGAAATATTAATTAAAAAAAATAATAATAGAAAATTTCCTAAAAATTCAATGAAAGTAAAAAAAATATTGTTTTTAAAACTAGAACAACCAAACCCTTGAAGAAATTTAAATTAAAAAAGAAAAAAATGTATAACAGAATTTCTAAAAATCAAATTAAATTAAAAAAATATATATGTGTGTATATTATTCTTAAAAACAAAAAATCATAAAATTTGCGGGGGAAAAAATTGCCAAAAATCAACGGTAATTCCTAGCCCCTTAAAAGTTGTACTTTATTATAACAAAATTGATTGGGCTGCAAATCTGCGAACTCACAAAAATTCTAAAAAATCTGATTAAAAAGTTGAAAATTTGCTGATTTTTCGTGAGTTTTGCACAAAGTTTACGAATTATATGTTTGTGTTTTTTGTTCATAATGGACCATATTTTTATACAGAATTGGCAAAAAAATACTACAACAAAAACTGTTGCATATATTGTGAAAAATTTGCTCTTACTTTGCAATACTTTGTTCCGGCAGTGAAGTTTTTTGAATATTTTTCTCTTTTGAACGAATGCTCGGAAATTAATTTATTGGCAAGTTATTTCACAATATTTAATAAAGCATACATGAATAGACCTAATATCATTCGTAAGTCAAAGGAAGAGACCTTTTATGTCGACTGTTCGATAGACCACAATTTTCAGCTATGCTTTTCAAGCGTTTAAATGCAAATACTCGAATACCCATTTTGCATCCGATTAAATTTTAATTAAGTCGTAACCGCAAAGCGCTTGTGGTGCCAGGATATTAGTTTGTTGCCTGTGCAGATATGCACTCGTGTGTGTGTGTGTGCCGGACAAAGCATTTTCCAATAAGTATGCACGTGAACATGTTTGTTTTTGTTTTGCTTAGCAACTTCATGTGTGTGTATGGATTTAGTATTAAATCGGCTTTAATTTCCACTATACTAAGGAATTCTTTATTTGCAGGCAATGTCAATCAAACTCTAACGCTTTGGCAAACAAACTAACAAAGAATGACATTCTAGCATACTCACACATGCATACATATCTTTGTACATGCCTACATAAATAAGTTTTCGCTTTTCTCACATTCCATGTGCACATGAGCCTGAATACTTTTGTAAATCTGTATGCTGTGCGTATGGGTGTGTGATAAATATTTGTCGGTTTAGATTGATGAAGGTTTTAAAATGCAATCAACTTTATATTGACATTCATTTCGTTATTGTTGTATTTAGGTAATTACACTTGAAGCATGAACGAGCATTCTTATGTAATTAAGGAAATCATTTAAATTACCCAATTCAAGGTAATAAATTAGCAATATGTTCTGCCTACATTTCTTATGTCAACTCGAGTGTTTATGTGTATACTACAACGTACTTTAGTTCCAATCTTATCGAAGACTAGCCAAGGCCCGCTTGCTTCGCGACGCCTAATAAATAAGAACTTTTGCGTTGGCCAATTCAAAAGAGCGTTTAAAAGCAAAAATAGTCTGTAAAGTCAAAAAAGGCTAGTTTAGATTGAAACCACTAAAGCGCAGTATCCTCCTCACACATAGGTCAAGAATAGTAATGCTACGATATCATATGGAATACTAATCCATTTCGATGTCATCAGCCAAGCATGCGTAATCTTAATCGATGCGTAAGCCAATAAAAGTCAACTAAAGCTCACATTTAAAATTTGAACGAAATCGGTTAATAAATACGACTTTCATAAATAACTCTACTCCAGCACCACCTAGCGAGTTTTCTAGTAGCATATAATAAGACCATGTATGTAAGGTATATCTCAATTTGACTAAACCCTATTCAGTGGTTTTTGATTACAGTCCGAACAACGAAAATGGCTCCAAACTTTGTGCAAAATGAAAAAAATTCTTTAAAATTTTCACAAATTTTACCTTTTTTATTTTCAAGTTGCTGGAATATGTTCCAAATAGGAACCAAATTAGTGTAGCCGTTTATTAGTTTTGTGAAATACGATGTACAAAAAATTATATTAAATTGTAAAAACGTGACCTCTTAGATTAAAAATTTTTTTTTTGGCAGAAACCGTAAAAAGTTTTGATTTTTTTTTTTAGCGAAAAACCTTCTGAACAGTAATTTCGAAGAAATTTGATGGGGTATAATCGAATGTCAATAAAACTAAATTTGTGGTTATATTAGGCGAAATTTTTAGAACAGTGCGGCGCTAACTCTAAATATAAACAAGGAAGCACTGGAATAAATTCAAACGATGGCAGCATTTAGTTTATCTTATCAATTAAACTGAATTAAATTTTTCAAATAGGTGGCAACCCGCTTTAAAAATATTTTCGAAAGTAAGCTTCCTAAACCTCTTGAGTTTAATATCTGTATTGCAATATTTTATGTATTTTACCAATTTAAATGAATAAAATTTTTCAAATAGGTGCTGCCGCCCATCTTCTAAAAATATTTTCGGCAATAAAATTTACTAACCTCTTTAGTTTGATGCCAATATTGCAATATTTAATTTATGTTGTCAACTCAATTAAATAAAAGTTTTCAAACAGTTGGCAACTCTCTAATTTTTTCTTTCTATATTGTATGTTAGACCTCTAGTGATTCATCGGTGAAAACTGTATTCGATCCGATGCATTAGTTTTCGAGTGATGCGCGCACAAATATACAGACAGACAGACTGAAAAAAATTAAAAACAATGTTAATTTGGCTTCTGTAGCTCTAATAAAGACCCCCATATTAATTTTTCCTTTTTTTATCTATAAGGTACAGCCATCGGCATGCTACCATTTTATTATACGTATAGATATGCATAGATTTCCTTTAATCTTATCAATTTAATTCAATAAAATTTTTCAAACAGGTGGCAACCCGCCTAAAAAATACTTTCGGCTCTAAAATTTTCTAAGTCTCTTCAGTTGTATACCCATATTGCAATATTAAATTTGACCTATAAATTAAATTAAATTATAATTTTCAAGCAGTGGCGACTCTCGAAAAATATTTTCGGCTGTAAGGCTTCTTAAACCTCTTTTTTCTGAGGCCCATATTGCAATATTCACATTTTCTTATTAATTTACTTAACCTGCAATTTTTTAAAAGGTGGCAACTCTCAAACTTTTTTTCCATATTTTAAGCTAGACCTCTAGCAATACACTCGTGAAAACTGCATTCAATTCCCTGCATTCGTTTTCGAGTGATACGCGTGCAAACATACAGACAGACAGACAAAAATTCTAAAAAATGGTTGATTTGGCTTCTATTGCTCCGAGACCCTCCATATTAGTTTTTCTTTAATTTCTATAATGTACAGGCATCGGCTTTTTATAAGCTTTGATTTGATGTATCTCATTTTAAGATTGTTGAATTGGTTCGTAAGATATACTTGATTAAGTGGAACGACTTTTTGTTTCAAGCTGAATAACGGATAATTGCAAATATCTCAAAAACGAATTCATAGAAAAAAAGTTAACTCGATTTTCGGAATCACCGAGCAATTCTACATAGAAATTGGATAGTGTCAATCATTGAACATTTTTGCTGTAAACCAGTGCTATTAGTTGCTAACAGCGAGTTTCCACTCTTGTTGAGAAGGATTGTAAAGTACTGAAAAAGAACTGTGAAGAAAAACAAAAGCATACATTTTCACAGACCACCAAAAAATAGTTATGGCAATATACTATAGAGATTCACGCTTCATTACCAAAGAATGTAGATTCATCGGCAAATCCAAATGGTTTGAAAGATACCAATGAATCCAATAGCATATAAGATCACAGGTTCCAGAGAAAGCGAAACAAAATGATGCATGGATCCCAGGCCAACCTATAGGCAACGCTGCTATCAATCAGCAGGCCAAAGAGTATATTAGAATGAATATTTCTTTATAAACTAGAAAAATTTTACTAAATAAATGATACACGAAATAAAAGCAATGCCGTACACTTCATTATGGAATGAAATATTCTGCGGCTTTCTCAATTTCGCACAACTAATTGCACATATACATTCATAAGAGGAAGATGCCGTTTAATAAATGCATCATATGTCTATTCATAAGAATGTATCACCATATATACATTCATACATATATAATTGCGAAATATATCCATTCACCAACTTCCGTACAGAATATCGATTGCGAATGCAATTGTACTAGATGCACATTTGAGAGTGCATATGGCTTTGCATGGTGTGGTAAGCTCGATTTCAATACAAAGAAACAGCAAACTAAAGTGCAATACGTGGAAACATTCAAGGCCCCAATACGCATACATACCTATGTATGTACATACATATCTACATACAAAGATTCTGTTGAATTCTATGATAAAATGCCCATCTCTCATCGTTTGTGGATTAAAAAATATAAACCATAAGTAATGAGCATGTATGTGTACATACATACATACATACTCGCGAAAAGGTTTCGAAGCAAAACGCGTGAGATACAAGTATGTATATGCACTTACATAAATATAAAACTTAAATGAAAAAAGAAATATTAATTGTAAAAGACTGAATAAAAGAAGAAGCGAAAGCATGAAAAATATGAGGCTATATTGCAGCAAATATGCATTAGGGCGCTTCTTGTTTTTCAACTTTTTAAAATTAGTCGCGCCAACTCGCCATTCGCTTCTATCACCTAAATAACGAACGCTTGCTTTTTAATATTTTTAGTCTTCAAGGCAGAGCCGGAATTTCGACTCTGTGGTCATTCGGTGCAAGCGGAATCGCAAGCGATTGTGACCAGTCATATACCCAGAGCCATTTCTATTCTAAAATAATATACTTTCTGTAGCCGAAGAGCTTGGCTGTCTATGGCCCCTCCGTCCGCTCCCCAGTACTTATTGCGTTCAGAGTGTAACCACGTTTGGAACTGAAACAAGGCATTTTTGGATTTTTAATTTTAGTTTTAATTTTTTAGCTTCAAGACCTAATGCGAACAAAAAATCTAAATAATTAAATTAAGATCTATTTTCCAATAACGCAATTGAAACAATTTTAACAAATATTTTAACTACTGATATCCTTATGACCCATTGCATGCAAAATACTCCATTCCGCTTCATTCAATGTGGACACCAGCAGCTTTGCTTCACTTCGCCTTGCCTCGGTCGGCGTTGCTCGGCTTTCTGTGTGTACGCACCCTTTGAATAGAATAAAAGTATGACACGTGACAGAAATTAAAAAAAAAATCAAATAAGAAGCACCCTACATGTATATTAGGGTGCTTCTAAAAATTACTAAATCTAAATTTTTAATGAGACTTCAGTTCATTTCATTATACGTACAAATTAAATATATTCATACATCCACGAAAATTTCAAAATGTTAAAATAATTTTTAGTGGTCGTTATTATGGTTTGAAAATATTAAAATATCACAATGCTGACATATCTCTTTACCATAGAAAAAAAAATCGTTTTGAGCTCAGGAAGTCCACGTGGATTTATCTTGCAATATTAAGATCCAAAGACTGTCTTTTGTTGAAATTTGTTTGGAAAATTTTTTTTGATGATTTTTAATATCAGCATAAATAGTATAGTGTGTTTTAAAATGTATTAACAAGCTGAGCTTAGCTCTATCTGTTGTACTATAAAATACTCAAAATATTGTTGTACTAATTTTCTTGCTCAATAAATGACAAATGACAAATAACAAATGTTTATAGGGAAGAGTTAATATGGACTTCCTGTTCATTTTTTTATTCCTTATTCCATTTTAATATTTCCAATTTTGGTAGCGATCCGCAGTGGTCTGAATATAGAATCTAGGCGGACAAAACTATTTTAATGGAATGGCGTTGATGGATTTGTACACCACTTCGTATCTACTAGTCTATGGGATCACTGATTACAAGTCTCTGGGCTTTCTAAAAAGGTGAAAATAATTGTATAGGTGTCGCAAAAGCGCGTATGTTGTACCTTAAAGCCAACACTTCACAAAATAATATTTTGTGAATTTCGAGTCGAAACTCAGCGGAACTATTTTTTTTTTTTCTATTTAAGTATTAAAATAAAATACTTACAGAGCTACATAAAATTCATTTATTAAAATTTAGAAATTTTGAACTAATCTTTTAATTGCCAGTAATAACTTCTCTTCAGGAAAAACAATTTTCGCAATGGATACACCATTTCACTTTTAATAGACATTTGAAATAGCGAAAAAACGATTCTCTGCTCACAGATTTGCAACGACTAGCCAACTTATGAGCTTAATATTCTTTTATTAGTAAAAGTGATAAAAAAAAACAAAAATTAGTTTCAAAGATCTATTGTATTGAGAAGCAAGCCATGACATCATTTTGACGCTATTCGCATGACTTTAACTTTTACATTTTGTCCCGCTGGTTATTTTGTATGTACATAGAACGAAACAAAATTTAAGGACGCACCCTAAGATATGTACAAACATATTTACGTACACACAATAACACACTACGTTACATGCGCTACATCCCATGCCTAGACACATAACCTTGTGGCTTAGAAGAGGCACACAGGTGAAATGATGTGGGCGAGTGAGAGTGTGCAAGTGAGCGTGATGACTTTAGAACATTCGGTATGCCGTTATGCGACTTTAGCGCTAAGCCACCCAGCATTGTAGAATCGTCGTCGCTGGTGATGCCGCTGGTATTTTAAAAAAGTATCCGGATGCTGGCAATTATCCGCTACCACAAGGTTGTTGATTATAAAATACATAGATAGGTATGGTATGTACGTTTGTATTTTTGTAATTGCGGTATATGTACATTTTGTCATAGATATGTATTTGGCATCCTTTATTTACATATGCACATCAGGGCCGATAAAGGACCGGTTACTGATTCAGATTCTTTACGTTAACCGTTCTTGCGTTACGTTCTATACGTTACGTTACGTTACGTTACGTTTACATTACGTCCTTAACGCTAACCCAAGCAAAACCGTGTTATTACAGTTTACAAATGGAAATAAGATACCCAAATTCAGACTTTTATCCCGGGTGGAAAGACAATCTGGGAGTCATCCTAGACACTAAACTAAACTGGAAACTTAACGTTGAANTACATTACGTCCTTAACGCTAACCCAAGCAAAACCGAGTTATTACAGTTTACAAATGGAAATGAGATACCCAAATTCAGACTTTTATCCCGGGTGGAAAGACAATCCCCCTATCAGCCAACGCAAGATATCTGGGAGTCATCCTAGACACTAAACTAAACTGGAAACTTAACGTTGAAAAACGTAATGAGAGGGTCTATATCGCAAAATATACTCGTCAAAGGATCCTCAGTAGAAACTGGAGATTAAAATTGAAACTCGTGATATGGATGTACACTGCTAACATAAGACCGATCCTTACCTACGGCGCCCTAATTAGTGGCCAGCTTAAGTAGACAGTACAATGTCCTGCCCCGCAGAAGCACTTAATGTCGTCCTCAAAATGATTCCGATTGATATGTGCCTAAAAGAGATCGCGATATACTCAGCATTAAGACTAAGGGAGTCGGAGCTGTGAAAAACGAAGACCTTTGGACATAACTCAATCGTAGGCATTCATCCGATAGAAAATAGAATCACACACTACATGGCATCGAGCCAGGATTTTGGCTTCAGTGTACTGGTACGGTTTCCATCTACAAGTTAATGGAGAAGGGGTGCCATTCCGATGATTAGGAAGCCGTTTTTATCTATACTGAAGAGTCCAAGATGACCTGCTGCTGTGTGGGGGCAAGAGTCTATTCCAAGGAGCTTAGTGCCAACCGGAATATTTCAGGCCGAAGTCCTGGGTATATGTGATTCCTGTGGGTTACTAAATAGTAAAAGCAATGATTTACTCAGACGGCAATAGGAATATAGAACTACACTTGCACTTTCTGCAACTGCCAAGGAGGTGGCGGTCAGAGATTTAGACATGCAAGATAGCAGGCAAAGAACAGGAGAGCTGCTAAGTAGGTCAAGGAGAGATGTGTTTAGGATTTTAGTGACTAACACCGGCCCTCTGGCCGCTAGGAAAGCATGCCTATAAAATAGGATTTCCACATAAAGATATATGTATGTCGCTGCTGCCGGATAGAGAGCAGCGAGGAAACAGTAATTCATTTCCAGTGTAAATGCCCAGGGTTGGCTTCATCAAGACATAAAACTTTCGCAAAACACATAATGATGAGTTTCGCGGATTTATGTAGTGCTATATTAAGCGATATTTAAAAATTTCTAAGCGGTTCAAAGTGGTTTATTTAAACTTTACACGAGAAGTGCAACCAAATGGTGATATTATAATGAGTTTAAAGCACATTTATATATTAGCATGTACATACTCGATACATTTTAATTCCTTCTTCTTTCTTTTTGTTTCCTTTCAGGTAATATAATCAATATAAATAGCTTTTATGGGTAAGTTGCAGTTATGAAATTTTGTTTCCACTTTTATGGATTTTTTATTAGCATTGCCATTTTTCAACAGCTAAAGCCTTAGATCAGACGAACTTTGCTATAGAATGTTGACTCATAAGTGCACTAATATTGATGCATTTGCATTAAACGCGAAAGCAAAAGAGGAAATTTATAGGAACCAAATTTTGGAGGATAATAAAAGAGAGGATATGTACAAAAACCCATAATAAAAAGTTTCGACCTCCATCAAGGGATGTATGTACGATCTGAAACATATATGTAACACTCGTGAATCTTTGTTAGGTAATACAAATTTTCCTTACAACAATATTAGTCCGCGAAATTCGAGCGTTACATATATGTAACACTCGTGAATCTTTGTTAGGTAATACAAATTTTCCTTACAACAATATTAGTCCGCGAAATTCGAGCGTTACATATATGTAACACTAGCGTTTAAAGAGTTAAGTCAGTACCAATATGAATGTACATTACAATCTTTATAGCCGCTCATTTGCTTATGAATACCACTAGCCAGCGAAGCTAGCATGGACGTCAGTTAAAGCAGCTTTCTGTTGGCTTCTTCACCGAGTGAATCCTTGTTGGCATTTGTAATGCAACCACAACAGTTACTAAGTATCTGTACTTAAACTTGCTGCGGTAAATGTAGCTGTATTTATACACTTAAACATACATACATATGCATGTATGTATGTACATTTATACACAGTTGTAATGCGATTTTATATGTTAACAAATAAATATACAGTAATGGACATATCTATAGCACCCCCATTTCAAAATGATATTGTTTTCCAATTATGATTAATTATTTAGTTTACGAATTTTCAATTAAAATACAGTTCATTCTCTAAAAAAACTCTCATAAATCGAAGTTAAAACGACTACAAAACGTTTCAACAACAACAGTAACGTTTTTCCCAGAAGTATTAGAAATTTCGAGTACCAAGTTACATGGCCCATTCAATTTTATTCTGAAAATTTGCAACTTTTAAATGGCTAAAAATTACCGTTGATTTTTTAGAATTTTGTTTTTGTCGCAGTTGCTTCCATATAACGAATAAAAAAATTTATTTTTATATGCAAGAAACCCGCAATACCTTCGATGCAAAAAATGCTAAAATATCAACAGTAATTTTAGAGCATTTTAAAATTGCATATTATTCGCCTAAATTGAAGGGGCTATAAAACTATGTACTCAAAAAAATTTTTGGGTAAAATTTTGTAGTTTTCTACGATGTTTTAAAATTGGGTTTATATGAGTTTTGTTAGGGAATGAACATTTTTTAATTGAAAATTCCTAAACATAAATAAATAAACATGAGTGGAAAACAATATCACTTTGAAATGGGTGCGCTATTGTATTGGCCAATACTGTAAATACATACATATGTGTGTATAGTTTTACACATATGTGTTGTGAAAGTAAGTATTACTTAAATTTCATGGGCGTGTTGCGAATTCAAGGTTGGAGCGAACATTTCACTCAAAACGCCACTTAAACTTAAAATCATATAGCATGAACTTAATAGAAATGTAAGTACAAACATAATTTCATCTACAGATATGTATACGTTTGTAAGCTGGTCTGTTTGTACACATGTAATTTATTTTGTAGAGATATAGCATGTACATATGTTTGTATTTATCCGGCCACTAGACAATTGTATTCGTATTTATAACCTACGTTCGACAAAAAAAAAAAAACATTTTTTCGTTATTTCCTTGCGAGAATACTTCAGATTTTGGATTGTAAGGCGAACTGGTTCGGCCTAATGTACATAACGATGGCCCTCTGCAATAATGGCACAACTCAAAATTTCTTCTTTTTTGGTAGTATAGAGGTCGATAGATAACCTTACTTTTCTATAGCAAATCGATATATGTATGCTTAGTTGTGTGTTGAAATTCGATTTATAAAGCTTTCTTAATTTTTTTTTTATAAATGTGGCTATTAGTTAATATATTTTCGAAAGAATTTAGAAATTAGAATTGCTCCTGGAAATTTAATTTGTAATCTTACAACTCGAGTCTTCATATCGCGCATTTTCGTCAAAGGTGTATTAATTCAATATATGTACATATGTTAAAAGAAATTCAAATTCATTCCGTATATTTATCTTCCATAAAACGGAAATCCATTTTTTTTCGTGATTAAAACAAAACCTGCCAATTTTACAATACCACAGTACAAATACTTTCGTTTGATAGCCACATGGAAATATTTAGCTTCATATCCATTTAACTGAATTTAATTTTTCAAATAGGTGGCAACCCGCTTCCAAAACAATTTTGACAGTAAACTTTCATAAACCTTTTTAGTTGATATTTCATTTATCTTATCAATTTAGTTGAATAAATTTCCAACTGATGGCAACTCCACTTAAAAATATTTTTAGCAGTCAACTTTCCTTAAACCTCTTTTACTGATACACATATTGCAATGTTTGATTCATCTTTTTAATTAAATCAAATTAAAATATATAAATAGGTGGCAACTTAAAATAAAAGCATCTTCAGTTGTAAACCTTCTGAAACCTTTTTATTTTGACAGCCGTATTGCAAAATTTACTTTATCTTATCAATTTGCTTAAACTGAAAATTTCAAACAGGTGGCAGCTCTTTAGTTTTTTTTTCTGTATTTTAAGTTATATTTCTGGAAATAAATTCATGAGTACAAATACATATGTATAGTTTATTTAGATTCGATGAGCACCCTTACCACACCTGGGCCTTGCCGAGTGATTATGCTCACTTTTAACCATATTTATTCGTACTAGAAAAGCATAAAATAAATTTTGCTCACCCTTTACTAAATCAATTTTTAAAAGTTTTTTATGTCTTGCATAGGGGTCATAGGGGTGCTTTTTTCTTACTCACAATTGGCAGACAACCAGCAATGCTAACATCCATTTAACTACTAAATGCTAGTACAACAACTACATCAAGGTAAAACAGCAAATATATACATAAGCACGTTTGAACATACATACATATGTGTGTATGCAAGTAGTATACATATGTACATATGTATATATGTATGTATACACATAAGTACCAACGTATGCATGTATTTACACACATATGTAGGTAGTTAGTCAAGGTAATGCAAATAGTGTTCTCCTTGGTTGATTGTGTTGCTAGTTAGATAGAACAGGATGTACATACACTTAATTCAAGTTGTCAGTTCTTTTCGCTGACGTCAATGAAAACTCCAAAGGCTGCTTATTCAGTTGAAGTTTAAACAAATTTTCCACTTACCTTAATTTTTATATTATTTTTTTTTTAAAGGCCATATGTACGGCAAGCCCTAAAGAGATCTGTTTGTAAGGGGCCCTTCGTCCAGTATGCAAAGGCCTTTAATGTAGATCATCACTTTCCAAAGGCGTTTTGTTCCAAATTTCAAATGGATTAAGTTGTGCACCGTCCAGCTCACAAAAGAGACAGACGTTTGCTTCTGAAAGATTCATTTTACTAAGGTGAAAGCGAAGAGAACAGTGTCCCGTGTACAGAACCAGTAAGAATTTTGATGTCTACTCGGACGAAGTTGAGTTTTCTTTGAAGCTCCTTTTGATGGGCAGATAAATCATTGGTTTTTTTCTACACCCTGAATATTTCATTCATTTGCGTTTTGAAGATTTTGTCTACCTAGTTATTTATGGCCACCGTTGAATATGATTTGGTGAGCCCACAAAAGTTTTATAATGTATATCTTCACTGCCAGTAGGGCTGCCTGACTGTCCGATATAATGTTTGGATGATGTGCCTCTTCTAAATTATTCTCTGCAGCAAATTTCTCCTGCACGAGTTGTCGCTTGAAAAATGGTGGGGTAGCGCTACTTGGTATAGATTTTTTTAAGTTCGGCCGAAATATGCCAGCCCCGGTTTTGCCATTTTCAAGCTTAAATTCATCTGTATACTAAACCTCTTCTTTAGGTTTGGTGTATGGGTTTCTTGTATTCCAGAGAGCCCAATGTGCAAATTTCATTAGGACCTTCATCGATTTTCCGGTCGCGTCGGGGCTGTTTAGTATTCTCATTTCCGCCTCGGTGTATCAGCAGCGAAGGTCTTTATCGCCAACGTAAATCATTTGGTTGATGATGGTTTCATCATGCCGCTCTATTATTCAGATTACCAGATCATCTGCGTATCCTTCCGTTTCAAAGTCTTGGCTGTTCACATGCCACTATGTAATAAAATCAGAACCAAAGCGGATTGTAAGTACTTTAATGTAAAAAATTTCAGGAACCAACGTAACCATTTTCAATATTATTATTATTTTCCCTTTTTTGGTGGAACGCCACTTAAGAGTTAAAAACTAAAATTACTTAAATTTCATAATAATTAGAAAAAATTGTTCAATGAGTATGCGGACACTTTTAGTTTGACCAAATATTGCTGAATAATTAAATAAAAATACCTAAATGGTCACCCGGAAGGGTATTCGTAACTCCAAGGTTAAACTAAACTAGCTAAACGCGAATACACTTATATGTACATACGAATATANTTTTTTTTGGTGGAACGCCACTTAAGAGTTAAAAACTGAAATTACTTTAATTGCATAATAATTAGAAAAAATTGTTCAATGAGTATGCGGACACTTTTAGTTTGACCAAATATTGCTGAATAATTAAATAAAAATACCTAAATGGTCACCCGGAAGGGTATTCGTAACTCCAAGGTTAAACTAAACTAGCTAAACGCGAATACACTTATATGTACATACGAATATATGAGGCTCATTCCATTTCAAATCACCCAGGCCGGGGGAAAGTGAATTTAAGT